>NC_063050.1:13904982-14169982 GCF_018812025.1 Megalobrama amblycephala | reverse complement strand
GCAGCCTTTAGCCTCCTCATTAGAGCGTCCGACTCCCACACCGGAGACCCGGGTTCGAGACCCGCGTAGGGCGGGGTGAGAAGGACCTGGACAAGAGGGGTTACATAAACACGTGCTAGACGGATGTGTTTGACTGTTGCGCTCGCGTCTCACGCTTAACACCGTGTCCAGACAGGATGTGATGCTGCAACATACGATAAAAGGTATCTTTTCCATGTTAATCAGAGTTTTTGTCCTAACCAGCCGCAACACGCAACGATTTTATTTTAGAAACGGTTTCTATTTTTCTGGAACAACAACACGAAGTATGGCAATGATAATCTCAGGTAATGTTTATGTGCTTTATTTAATGTTAAAAGCATCTAATGTGAGTTTGAATATCATGTGTCTTTTATAGTCGTACTGAAAGCAACAAGAGACAATTTACCTCAGATCTTCAAAATAAATAAAAGGAAACAAGAACATTCAAACTGTCAACTCATTGTGAACCGACAAGTGTATTCTATGACAAAGATCGTTTCAGTAACTCAGAATGTATTTAATAATTTTAAAATTGTGTAATATTCATGAATTTGAATATGTACTTATCTATTTCATTGCGAGTCCCGGGAGCTTGTCATTGTCAAGAGAGCCCGCCCAAGCGCTCTTCTGATTGGCTGTGATTTTTGATTGACTTTATCGCGTAAATAGTCGCGTCGCGTCTGGTGTGGACAGACAAATTGTTCGTCGCCGGAATCTGTCTGGTTAGGAGACGCTGTGATGCTGTCTCCTAAAAACATGCGCTAAAGTTAAAATAATGTGGCGATGACACTGTTTATTCTTTGTTATAAATGTGTTTTACTTTATTCACCTGCTGTTGGGATGAGGTGTTCAGGGGAAAAAAGAGTTAGGAGGGAGGGGCTAACACAGCGCGCGGGGAGAAAAAGAAGAAGGGAGGGGAACGTTAGTCAAGCGGGAAAAAAACGTTAGTCAAGCTCTCCTTCTGCGTTTTATTATTTCTGGGGAAGTAAAACACCTCCTGATACCCGCGTTTTAGTTTGTAAACGTTCAGGAAATAAACCACAGCCCGTTGGGTGCTTTCAAACTGGAATCTCGTCTCCTGTCTGTTTATTCTGGGACAGTGCAAAACGTCACAATAAGTTCTATGTTTAGAACTTTACGGGTTTTTAGAACGTTGTGTCAAGCCCTACAGTCTATGGTCAAGCCTTGTTTATACTTTCGCCTGGCTCCGCACCGCAAGCCTCTGACTGCACGCGCTCCTCCCGAAACGAGTTTATACTTGATGCATTTGCTGTTGTACTTTTCTTTGAAATGACAGGGGGTGATTCGGAGTAATTGTTCTCTAAACCATCAGAAAGCACCAGTTAGAAGTAGCTAAGATACACACATGATAATGTTTGTTTTTTATTACACTTCACCAAACCCACGGTACAAAAGAACTAACGAATCGTGTACAATCCAGCAAACCTCTTCGAAAGCGGAGTCGCGTGTGAAGTTACAAAAAGGAAAAAAAAAAAATGCTGTGCACACCGCCACGCAAAATAGTGTCTCGTGCACTCACTGCGCACAATCGCCTACACCGCGATTATGTCTTTTTTTTTTTGCCGCGCGCACCTTCGCAATAGACAAAAAACATAGTCTTGTTTACATAGAAAAATAATGAAAAAGTACCTGGCTATTATTACATCAATTAATAATAATTAAGAAGAAAAGATCATCTATGATAGTTTTTCCCATTTAGGATGCTGCTAAGGTCATTTAAAGTAAAATAAAAATTGTAAATTGTAACTGCAAAATTTATTGTAAAATAATTATCATCAATGCCTTTTCAGGTTGTTGTCAAAGCATGGCATTTTATGAAGGTTGTGCCACGCTGTGCGAGTGTGTGTGAATCTGCTTTATCCAGCTTTCTGTGGCCCTCAGTCAATACCTCTGTCGTCTTGTGTGTCTGTCTGCAGTGTTGTTCTTCTGAGCGAGTGTTTATGCATATGTGTCCTTGTGCGTTTGTGTTTAGTGGTTTTTCTTGAACACGCACCCTGAGCTGAAATAAAGAGACTAAATAATGTGTTAATGAACATTTTACACGTTTGTCTAAGGGCTTGGTTTCATAGCAAATATTATTAGTTTACTATAAAAGCACATCTCATGTTTTACATTGCTAAAATGTCCCAAGAAAAACATACAAAATCTTAATGAACAGTAGGTTTGTGTGAGAGTTAGGTGATATAAAATAACATTAACTTGATATAAAAACAGTACAAGTGCTCATCATGATATAGAAAAACACACGTGTGTGTGTGTAAGAGGGTTCTGTTGTGTTGAATCTTTTCTGCCTATATCTGTGTGAAATTTGATTTCTTATCTATGGAGATTATGATTAGGCATTATTGTGTGAATGATGCTTATGATAAGGGAAACGACGTGCACACATTCACCAAACTGCAAAACAGGAAGATGAAATAAAGGCAAAGTCAGGAAAAGAAATGTAGAATTCAGCAGAAAGGCCGTGATCAGAATTGAATGTTTTTAGAAAGAGTATGTAAAACAATGCATTACACAACAGACCTCATTATGTTGCATGTTGTGTGCCGTCAAGCTCAGAAATGAATACAGTTATTTACTCTTGGCAGGCCAATCAAATCAAATTAAAATCATGGCTTGTTTGATATGGTTTATTCTTCAATCTTCACACACAAGAAAGTGGAAGGTCAAGTGTGCATTATTTACTGCACATTATTTCAAAAGCAGCAGACTGAAATGTTGCACACTGTGCACAGCATACATGCTATATACTGCAGAAACAGTGACTTCTATTATGTGTTTCCAAACTTTGAATCTCATATGGCAGTAACAGAAATAAATGTAGACAGAATATGAATGATGGCTTTGAAGACAAGAGGAGAAAAAAGAGGCTAGAATGAGAGATTCTGAAGTGAAGTGAGTGGCTTAGAAAACACACACAGTCCTCATGTGTCACCGAGTCCCCTGCAGTCGAACCACTGACTTTGATGAGAAAGTCTGTATGAAGTTTTGGACCATTCTGTCGATCAGAATAAACAGCCACTTGGAAGCTCCAAGGGGAAAAGTCAAAATCCTGTGTTTAGAGAGAGTATGTCCAGGCTTCATAATATGCAATTTGCATGTATTGCATATACATTTTTTTATTAGTTAGGGTTAGGGTCATTTATTATATTCATTTCAAATACATAAATCTTACATTTAAGCCTAAATATTTATTTAAGTGTAGATAGATAGATAAACAGACAGATAACTTTTCTATCACTCCATCAAACAGGAAACAGAGGGATCTGTACTAACAGCACAACCTTCAGAGCTCCATTCATCCATCCACCCACACATCATGGCTCTTTTTCTTATCTTTCTCACTGCACAGTCTATTCTGCACTTACAACCAAGTTCGTCAAAAATGAATTATTCATACACGCATGTTGAACTAACCAATCAGGATCATGCAATTTCCCATGATCCTGAACTTAAATCTCAGCATACTCACAGGTAGAATGTGCCATGTGTTAATATATATATACAGTGGCAAGAAAAAGTATGTGAACCACTTGCAGAATCTGTGAAAATGTGAATAATTTTAATAAAATAAGAGAGATCATACAAAATGCATGCTATTTTTTATTTAGTACAGTCCTGAGTAAGATATTTTACATAAAAGATGTTTGCATTTAGTTCACAAAACAAAACAATAGCTGAATTTATTAAAATAACGCCATTCATAAGTATGTGAACCACTGGTTCTCAATACTGTGTGTCCTTCTGGAGCATCAGTGAATGTTTGAACCTTTTATAAAAGTTGAGTCCCTCAGTTGTCCTCAGTGTGAAAAGATGGATCTCAAAATCATTCAGTAACTGCTGTAAAGGGTTCAAATATGCAGAAAATGCTTGAAAACTGAAGAATCTGCACGACCTGGAGGATTTTTCTGAAGAACAGAGCTCAGTTTAACTGCTCAGGACAAACAAGGGACTCATGAACAACCATCACAAAACACACAAACAGTCGTGGATCATCAGGTAACTACACACAGTATTGAGAATCAGTAGTTCACATGCTTATGAATGGGGTTATTTTAATAAATTCAGCTATTGTTTTGTCTTGTGAACTAAATGCAAACATCTTTTATGTAAAATATCTTACTCAGGACAGTACTAAATAAAAAATAACATGCATTTTGTATGATCCCTCTTATTTTATTAAAATTATTCACATTTTCACAGATTCTGCAAGTGGTTCACATACTTTTTCTTGCCACTCTATATATCCTGCTGATTTTATGTCAATAAAAAGGGTTTTGAAAGTGTTTAAGCTAATTATATAGTCTGCTGCTGCTTTATAAGCTTGTTAATGAGATAAACATCGACGCTAATGACCAAGGACATCATACTCAGGCCTTTAAGCGTATTAAATCCAATGGAAATATTGCGGGTCTTGATGGAAACAGGATTTTGCCCATTTTATCTCTGCTTTGTTAAATAATTATTATGACATAAAAAGTCATAATTATGAGATAAAAAAGTCAAAATTATGACAAATTATAAAATTATAAAAAATCAAAATGATGACATGTCATTTTGTCATTCATGTTGGGATAGTTAATCCAAAAATGAAAATTATTCCATGATTTATTCACCCTCAAGCCATCCTAGGAACGCAATCTGAGATATATTTAAAAATATCCTGGCTCTCCAAAGCTTTATAAAGGTAGTGAAGACGATCCAGTCTTTGTGCTTCTGTTCTGCTATATTCTTCACTAAACTAGCTTCATCAAGATATGACGTTTTCAGGATCTCCAGATCTCATTTCATCTCAAAGTAATTAAAAGAGGAAAGCAGGGCAAAGAGGACAAAACATTTTCATCTCCATATGAATACTACTGCTAAAGCAATAATCATACAGACATAATAGGTTTTCATATGTTGTCCACACAGACACTCATCCTTTCACAGAGTAAACTGAGGTGTGGAAAATGCATAGCCTAGAGAAAAATTGAAAAGCTAAAAATACTTTGCTATGCTTTGCTGTATAAATATATAACGACACTGCAGTGCACAGGATCATTTATAAGTATGATTCATTAGCACTGTGAGGGACAGACTTCCTCTGCAAATAGTCCTATATTCTCCACAAACTATAGCTTTCAAGGATGTAAGATGCTATATTCCTGTTCCTCTGTAGATTGTAACTGCTCACGGAGTTTGAATAGAGACTCATTTTACTCATTACAGCAGTGACTGATAGAAGAATGGAACTTTTACACACTTCTAATAAGGTGAAACTATTGTTTTGTAAAATGATTCGCCACTGAAACGCTGGCGACACCTGCTGGTCAAAACATGTAAATGCAACGAGAACACAGAACACGTGAAAGACACTTTTACAAAACAAATGTAAATTGCATGAAGCGTAGTCTAATAAATGTAATCTACAAGTCAGATACCGTTCAACATGAAGTGTATTTTTGTGTTCTTTTATTAATTTGTAGTGCTTGTTTTGTGCATTTTTTTTAAAGGCATTAGAGACAATTAAATATCACTCTCCTCTTTTCACACACGCGTGTTTCCTTATTAAAACTGAACCTAAATTATAAAACTGAACAGAGATCAGTAAAAACTATATTACACTGGTTCATGTATTCAACAGATAAACATCCCTTAGCGTGAACCAATAACAACAACAACAACAATATTCCTGTAGCCTAGTGTAAATTAATTATTTTTTCCTTAAATAGCTACACTGTAACATGTTTAACTGTGTAGTAAACTTATTTTAGCTGTTACCGTTTCAGGTTTTGCACAAATGCAACTACTTCGCAAGTTTAAAATATTATAAATGAGCTTAATTTGTGTTATTTTATTAATTTGTAGTGGTCACAGGGTTGGTTAATCAGGCCATTTATAGCCAATTAATATCACAATATAATTTATTCCATTACACACACGTTCAAAACTGAAGCTGTATATAGATTACTATACAACTGAATCGAAACTAGACACTGGTTCTCGTATTAAGCAGACTAACGCCCCCTTGAGGTGAACCATCGACATTTTAAAAAGATTCGAACCAGTATATGATGTAATGAAGCATCGTTTCGTGACTTCAATTCGCGCTCCGAACCACTGATTCAAAAAAAAAAAAAACCTTCAACCTTTCAGAGCTTAAAGGTGCTCTAAGTGATCCTGGGCGGAGTAACTTCCTGTTGACGTTCGAAGTGTTGTCAAACAAAACAGATGCTATCTAGACCCATTTTTTAAATTAAAATAACAAAACTTTTTTAAAAATGTATTTTTCTATTATTTATTTAAGTATTCCAGAGTGGCGTAATAAAATTTAAAACATGTTTGTTTAGTTGCATGGCTACTATTTCTAGCCTTATCTGCTGTTTCAAAAAGATAATTTCTTCACAAACCATGGAAACATTTGTATTTTTTTAATCTTTAAAAAAATTAAAAATTAATCTTTTAATCTTTAATCAGAAAACTCTTAACCTCAATTTGATAAAGCGGTGCGAGTGCTTTGTTTGCAAAAAAACACATTTGACGAAAATCCAGCATTAGCGTCAGTTCTGGCAGGTCACGTCAGTCAAGCTCGCATCAGGTGACTCACGTCTACCTATAGGAATACGACGCCTATAACAGCATCTATATATAAGCTCCTCAGTATTATCAGCAGCTATCGCATTTCTCAGGAGCTAATTACCCTTCTCCATCCCCAGCTCCTCCTCTCTTCAGTCAGGATTGGCCTTATGATTCCCCTGAATCAAACTAATTCTTGAATTATGTGTACATGTTAAATTATTGACATTAATTATATCTGCATATGTTGGTTCTGTTCTGTTTACCCTAAGGGGATTTATTGCTGCTCTCCCTGCTCTTATCCATGCTAGGCTGCATGGATGCGCAGGGAATTCTTGCCCAGAACAGAACCACCACCAAAACAAACTCTATGCAATTATCATTTATATTTGATGATAGTGGTCCTGACAGAAATATTCATCTCTGACATGCATTAGCGGTAGCCTACATGAGTAGCGCACACATGGAGCAGAACACTGAGCAGAGCAAACTGGGTGCTGGTGCAGTTGGTGCATTTATTTTCAGCTCATATTTTTCTCTTTTGGCCGATAATTTTCAGCAGTCGAAATTTCGGTGCATTCCCCAGTACATTGGTTTTCAAAACAGCGGGAACCAATCTCACTCTTTTGTGCGACAGCAGCGTGGTCTAAAGCACAATCTAACTGGACGGCATGTTTCATCGCAGGGTGAAAAACTGACACACTGGTGCCGCAATTGATCACGCCCCGTGTGAATAGCTCCATAGGGATCTACATTCATGTCGCTTGATTGCGACCTTAAAGGATTAGTTCACTTTCAAATAAGAATTTCCTGATAATTTACTCACCCCCATGTCATCCAAGATGTTCATGTCTTTCTTTCTTCAGTCGAAAAGAAATTAAGGTTTTTAATGAAAACAATCCAGGATTTTTCTCCTTATTGTGGACTTCAATGGCCTCCAAATGGTTGAAGGTCAAAATTACAGTTTCAGTGCAGCTTCAAAGTGTTCTACACAATCCCAGGTGAGGAATAAGGGTCTTATCTAGTGAAACCATTGCTCATTTTCTAAAAAAAAATTAAAAATTATATACGTTTTAACCACAAATGCTCATCTTGAACTAGCTCTCTTCTTCTTCTCTATTAGAACTCTGGCAGTGTAGTCACTGCTAAGTGTATTACTGCCCTCCTCAGGTCAAAGCTTGCACTAATTGTTATATACTTGCACAAGCATATTGTATATGACAATTTAGTTAAAAAAACAGCCTTTCACCTGCTCCCAGTGTGGAAAGAGTTTTAGAGTGAAACGAAACCTTTATATTCACATAAAAAAATCACAGTGAGACAGTTGATTAGACACTAAAGCAGAACATTCCCTTTACCTTTTTTTTGTTATAAGAACATGAATGTGAAGAACATGCAACACCATGCAACAAGAACACCGCTCTTAAGCTTTATTAAACAATATAGACTGTAATGTTTTCCCCCTCAAATCCTCTGTTTCACATGTGCTTTTCACTTCTAATCCTTTAACAGCTAAGTGTAATTTTGAAATATACATCAATGTTGTAGTTAATGACGGAACTTTTTTGATAAACATCACATGTTACATGATCTAGACTGAGCAGGCTCTCAGAAAGGAGGGGTTTTGAGAGACTGAATCTTTGGCCAAGTCTTTTTAAACATTGATGCATATAAATCTGTTGTAGGAGACCTCCAAAACAAAATTAGGAACCTTTATAAGTATAATACGGTGGCTTTGATGGTACGTTCGAAACACCTTGCACTAGCAAGATCTGCTTTTCCCACAACGGTGTAAATTTAAAAAGAACAGCCAAACATGTATAGGGCCATTTTACACACAATTTGCAAATTTAATGAAAGTGTAGACCAATTAAATATAATCTACAAATCTGAAAAACCATCAAGTATGAACATTTTACACAATTTGTGTTCGTAATTGTGTGTGTTTAATGGGAGGACTAATCTATTGACAATTAATTGTCACTTTTCATATTTATACATGTTTGCACACTAAAACTGAACCTAAATCGTAAAACTTAACCGATATCCATTAAAAACCATATAAGACACAGGTTCATAATGCAGCGTTTTATTTTATAAATAATAATGTACTGTATACACGATGAGCTTAACAGTTCGACGCCCCTAGTGGCGAAATATCGAAATGTCTAACTTCTCGATCCAGATTGATACAAGCTTCGAACACTGATTCGAAACAGAAGATTCGAAAACGTTTCGAAGCTTCATGAAGCTGTTTAAAGCAATCATCACTACATTGAAGGCGCGCTTATTTTTAAACTTTTGGTTGTAGATCTCAGTTAGAGAATATAATCAAACCTGACTGATGGAGCGATCTGAGATAAAATGGGGTGAACACTTCCTGGTGATAAAGATGGAGCACAATGAAAACAACCAGACAACGCAGACAGCAGGGGTGCTTCTCAATATCCCTCCTCGTCTCCTCCGTCCTCCATCCTATATGACCCGGAAAACGATCGAGCTCAGCCATCTTGAAGGACATCTCAATTCTCTAATTGCACCGCGAGGAGGTGAGGAACGAGGAGTGAGGAGGCTTCCTGAAGAGTCATGAGCGAGGATACACAGGTGCATCCTTTGCGGAAGTCTTTCTCGTTGAGAAACGTGACGCACGCATAAATTTATATTTTATATTTATATTAAACTTTATATCTCTCACAATAATTTAAATTTAAATTAACTTTATACCTCATATATTTCAACGGGGCATCTTGCTTTATTAATATTTATTATAATTTTTTTTAAATAACCAAACTTTAACAACATGTGGGTAGATCCCTCGAGCGCAGCTGATGACGCTTTGAAGTGACGCTAAAGGGAGCGAGGATATCATTACACTTGATTCAATTCCTACCTCCTCGCATATTTTCCTTGCGTCCTTCCCTCGCATCCTGGAGGGGTGGAGCTAAGACGCGAGGAAAGGAAGCAAGGAAAGGAAACGAGGATGCACAAATAAGAATTGAGAAGCACCCCAGATGTGAAGACGGAGTCGCCGTCTAGGCAAGAATGTACGGATAAAAATCGGTGTAAGTTGGTTATTTATTACAAATAAATCACAATGAATGAAAAGCCACGTATTTCAAATTATGCTCAAACGCATCTCTGTAAGCGCGGGTTGACTACTGCAGTAAAGAATATCAAATTTGCGGTTTGATATTCAGATTTTTTTTAGCTATAAATCCGTAGACGTGCAAATAATGTCGCATGTCATTCTTCATGAATTGCGAATTCAGGGGGCGCGGTCCTCTGTTCCGAAATCGTTTTTTTCCCCCATAATGATTTTAATTTTATAGTTCTTAATTTTTCTTTATATGCGCGGTGAGGCTAAAGGCACACCTTAACAAAATAGTTTTTTTTTTACTACTCCTATTGTGTATTATTGCAGAAAAAAATATGTTTTTATTCAACATTGATGGAGCAACAGATTGCTTGAAAATAAATAATAAACGTGGCTTGTTCTTTTTAGAAATCAATGTATGAGGTGGGAACATACGGCGTCAAAGGCTCAAAATATACATACTTTAGCTAAGTTAATGTCTTGAATAACAAATGAATACTTGTTCAAAACTATCACTTCAGCAAAGTATGTAATATTTTCTGTTTATTTTGATTAATAAAATAATTTATTTAATTTGTTCAATAAATATGTAAGATTTCTGTCCGCTAGAGACCTATTCAAAACAAAGGCGTAGCTTGATGGCGGCAAGTTTGAGCGCGAAATCTTGGGACATGTGGTCTTCACAACACAGCCGGTGGAAACAATCGTCATAGGACTCAGGAAGAAATCATGTTCATGGATGCGATTATTAACGTTACTGTAGTATGAAGCAGAGCAGGAGCGAGTGTTGTGGGAGCTGAACGAGGCAGCTGGAGAGATTGCGCAACACACGCCTCACGAGCAGCGGGACTTTTATTATGACACAGTCGCCGGCGCCGCTTCCTCTTTTCCGGTCATGAGTATGAGGTAACGCAGCTCTGTTTATCATATTAGATACATTTGAGAGTGTTGAAAATGATGTTATAACGTTACTCTGTGCGTTCGCTCAGTGGCTGCTGTCAGACAGTGTTACACACTGCAAGATAGATCTGTTTTAGAATATCATATTAAATGCTGGATGGCTTGTGTTGATAAATGGCATGCAATTAATTTTAAAGCGTATTGTATGGAGAAAATGCTGTATCACTGTTACTAAAAATAAAGCTGCATCTGATTATGCTATGTTAGCTACTTGACAAAATAGTGTTTTTCTCTGAGGCATGGTAAAGCATGGTACTCGCAAAAAATCAAGAAAATTAGATTTAAACAATAAGACTAAACGTGTTGAGCTATATAACAATAATTAGTTTTCTGTCTATAAATATATCAAAACAGTTGTGCCCTTGCCTATTAAAACAAGTAAATATTAAAGCGTCTTTGGTGTTTCCATGGTTTCTACAAAATTAAACAGGAAACCGAGGGTAACGCGAAACATTTGGGATATTGTAAGTACTCAAGTGAACAAAATATATAACACTGGCCTAGTGGTATGTTCATTTAATAAATATAACTGATCAAAATTTTACTGTGAAACCTTTCACAAATCAGAATAGTGAAGTTGAATTGATTTTGACTTTTAATGTTCATTTTAGATCAGGAAGAACTGAGAGAAGATTCTGTCACTTGCCATCAACGTGGGATGTGTTTCATTCAGCAAGCAAGCCTTAAGCAGCACATGAGAATTCACACTAGAGAGAAACTGTTCACCTGCTATCAGTGTGGAAAGAGTTTCAGAAAACAAGACAACCTTAAACGTCACGTGGAGTCACGCTGGACAGAAGCCGTTCACCTGCTCTCAGTGTGGAAAGAGTTTCACAGTGAAACAAAGCTTTGAGAGACACATGAATATCCACACTGGAGAGAAACTGTTCACCTGCTCTCAATGTAGAAACAGTTTCACAGTGAAACAAAAGCTTGAAAGTCACATGAAAATTCACACTGGAGAGAAACTGTTCACCTGCTCTCAATGTAGAAACAGTTTCACAGTGAAACAAAAGCTTGAAAGTCACATGAATATCCACACTGGAGAGAAACTGTTCACCTGCTCTCAATGTAGAAACAGTTTCACAGTGAAACAAAAGCTTGAAAGTCACATGAAAATTCACACTGGAGAGAAGCCTTTCACCTGCCCTCAGTGTGGAAAGAGTTTCACAGTGAAACAAAGCTTTGAGAGACACATGAATATCCACACTGGAGAGAAACTGTTCACCTGCTCTCAATGTAGAAACAGTTTCACAGTGAAACAAAAGCTTGAAAGTCACATGAATATCCACACTGGAGAGAAACTGTTCACCTGCTCTCAATGTAGAAACAGTTTCACAGTGAAACAAAAGCTTGAAAGTCACATGAAAATTCACACTGGAGAGAAGCCTTTCACCTGCCCTCAGTGTGGAAAGAGTTTCGCATTGAAACAAAACCTTGAGAGTCACATGAGGATTCACACTGGAGAGAAGCTGTTCATCTGCCCTCAATGTGGAAAGAGTTTCACAGAACAAAGAATCCTTAAAGTTCACATGAGAATTCACACTAGAGAAAAGCCTTTCACTTGCCATCAATGTGAAAAGAGTTTCACAATGAAACAACATTTTGAAAGTCACATGAGAATTCACACTAGAGAAAAGCCTTTCACTTGCCATCAATGTGAAAAGAGTTTCACAATGAAACAACATTTTGAAAGTCACATGAGAATTCACACTGGAGAAAAGCCTTTTATTTGTCCTCAGTGTGGAAAGAGTTTCACAGTGAAACAAAGTCTTGAGAGACACATGAGAATTCACACTGGAGAGAACACTGGCTAATGTCTAATGCAGGGGTACAGGGGTAAAATGGCATCCATCACATGTGCAAAAATGTGTTTGGAATAACACCAGTGGGACAGACATTGGTCATGCTTGTACAACAGACAATTTAAATTGAGCCTAATAACTTTTTCTGTTTTGTTGACTGCATTTTTAGTTTGATGATGAATAGGCTGTAATGTCCAGTTAGCACTAGAAATGATATCACATGGATTTTTTTCCTTATGGCAGCAAAAGCAACTTAAAATACTCATTTATTGTCATACAGATAAGAGTAAGACATGATTCAAAACTGTTAAGGGTCTTTGTTTGTTTAGGTTTAAAATAGGACAAAACTTTTTCTTTTTGTAAAATAAAGTAAATAAACAAGATGCACTTTCTGCTGTCTTGGATTCTGTGAACTAATTTCTGGAGCGTGTCACAAAAATGAACCAAAACACAGTGAATACTTGTAGCACAGCCATGAGAAAAACATCTAAAACCCTTTTGCTTAGTCACTTTGGAATTTAAGTCACAGCATGATTCAGATGATACTAAAAAACAGTAAATACAGTATAGCAAATTAGGTAACATTTTACAATAAGTTTTCAATTGTTAACATTAGTCACTGAACATTAGTTCTTCAGTGACTGCTTTTTTTTTTTCTTTTATAGCTTGCCTACTATAAACACAGAATTTGTGATTGTGCAATGTTAAAGTTACTTCATAATATATATTTTTTTAAAAAGCATTGAATTTTGTGAATGGTTGGGGGCGGGGGTCACACACAGTTTCTGCCAATCTCATGTTAATTTTGAGTACATATAGAGTAACAATGCATCCTTCTTATCTCTGAAAAGGTTTTAGTTTTGTCATATTTATAAAAGATTTCTGTTCTGAAACCGGAAGTAGTGGATTTGTCACAGAAATACTCTGTCAAACGTCCAACCTGTATTTTGGAACTTTGGCCATGTTTAGCATGAGAATGTAACTCTTTAAGTCAAAATGCATGAAATAGCATTACACCCCCCCCCCCTTTAAAATGGATATGGTAGTGGCCTTAAAGGATATTTCACCCAAAATTGAATTTTGTTACTTACCCTCAAGTAGTTCCAAACCTGTATGAATTTCTTTGTTCAAGGGAAGATATTTGGAAGAGTGTTTGTAACCAAACATATCTCGCCCACCATTTACTACCATACTACCGTCAATGGGGAGTGAGATGTGTTTGGTTACAAACATTCTTCCAAATATCTTCCTTTGTGTTCAGCAGAACAAAGAAATTCATACAGGTTTGGAACTACTTGAGGGTGAATAAATAATGACAGAATTTTCATTTTTGGGTGTACTATACCTTTAAGGGTGATAAATCGCTCCACACAGTGACCGTATATTATCCTGTTTATTACACATCTATAGCTACTCACCAAATAAATAGGACATTCAAATTTTAAAAACTGAGAAGTTGATCCAGATACCTTATTGTAGGTCAGAAATAAAATTAATAATCAAAAAGAATATTCTGGAAATATGGCAACAGTATTGGACACTGATACAAAATACACTTGATAGGAAAATATCCAATGGGTCTTTGTGAGGTATGTGGTGATAATTATACAGTTGAACATGTTATAATGCACTGGATGAAATATAGGCTACTGTTTAAAGGAATGAGCTGAATGATGAACTAGTGAAAAAGGGTGAGCAGTTTACAATAAACATTTTTTTAAAAAAAAATCTAAATTTAGGACCAGGTAGAAACATAACACCATTAATGTTACAATATTTGGAGGTTTGAATAAACGTATAGTATAGGTATTATTTATTTATTTATTTATTTTTCCCCTCCAATGGGGGCTGAGTGTGGAAACGGTGGAGCTGTAGGAAACGGAAAGCCTCAGCCTCTATGCGGGTATAAGAATTGAGAGTGATTGTATGCAGGTTGGTGTAATAAGACTTGTGTGTCTGCAATCCGACCGACGTAAAACAAGAAGGAGAAGAAGAAACCCAGAAGATGGCAGTAGTGCAACGTCTCTGTATGCAAGCTGCCGTTAAGCCCCAAAGAAGAAGAAGAAGAACTGAGAGTGACAGATGGAGCGATCTGCTAAATAAACTGGAGATAAAGATGGAGCAGCATGAAGATAACCAGACAACACCACATGTGATGATTAAAACATGCCAGTCATCACCGAGGCAAGAATGGACGAATGAAAGACCGTGTGAGTTTGTTATTTCTGACTGATTCAGTTCTGATGATTCTGTAAATTGTTTACCGTGATTAAAAGTCACGTAAGTCAAATGATTTATGCAAAAAGCCTAAACATATTGTTACTCTGTCTGGATTTTCAAATGCAGTGGCGGCCTTTGTTCAAATGCCCGCAATAGTTAGAGGTTTTTTTTGTTGTTGTTTTTTTTACATTAGTTGATTAAAATTTAAACCAAAGAATCCGACAGCCGTAGAAATAATATACAAAATGTTTATATGATTTGATAATTGAGATGATTCATTGTACTGTAGAAAAGTCACTGTAGAATGAAAATTGGGGAAATCAATCGGGTAATGGTCTATATTTCAAAGCAGAATTAATTCATGCACAATGCACATATTGTTCATTTTTACGATGCTGTGGTGGATATGTGCACCCAGGTCCTAAAAGGAACACTCACCAAAAAATGAAAGGGAACTCAATTCATTCCTTGCGCACTGTGTGGGAAGTTTAAGGCCAAAGTATACTTCGGGACTGAGCGGAAAGTGGAAAATATTCCCCCGGTTTCACAGACAAGGCTTAAGCTAGTCGCAGTCTAAAATGCATGTTTGAGCTTTTTTAACTGAAATCAGTTTGCACTGACATATCTTAAAATATGTGCTTTTTTCTAGTGTACGTTTATAAAATATCCTAATTGAACTAAGGCCTTATCCTGGCTTAGGCTAAGCCCTGTCTGTGAAACCGGGCAAAAGTATACCCAGGCCTTAAGTGTGCGCAAACATCAGAAGCACTAAAGCCTGGTTTATATTCGCCACGTTTGCACAAGCACAAAGGTGCGCACGGCAAAAATGACCTCACCGTGATGAGTGCGTGAGACTCCATTTTTTTGTAACTTTCTGCATGGCTCCGCTTCCGAAAATGCATGACTTTGATGCGATTCTGACCGAACTGGTACCGCTATCTTACCAGGACATATAATTGATTACATTTACAAAATGAGCCAACAATAGCAAATAGCCTATGCCTTTTTAATGAAAAGAAAGTTTCATGAATAATAAAAAAATTAACAAAATTGAATGAAAATGTTTAATGAAATTATAAAATAATTAAGAGATTGTTGTTTAATTTAGCAGCTGAGATGAGATGCAGCTACAGTCGCATGTGTACTTCTCACCACTGCTTCCTAATAGTTTAAGAGGACAATTACTCAGAGTTGTCATTTCAAAGAATAGTACAACGGCAAACCCATCAAGTATAAACTGTATGAATTGTTGGCAGATACACCGGTGCATCTCTAGAGATAATTGATCTTTGGCTAATATGGTTCTTCAAATGTGGACTTGATTAAAATATTTAGATTAAGTTGTCTGATATTACTGTGTGTTCTTGTGCTCAAGGGTTAGTTCACCCAAAAATGAAAATTCTGTCATCATTTAATGATGTTTTATTAACAAAGTTCAGGAGGAATGCATTCAAATGATCTATCCAATCAGAATGAGAGGAGGCCCGACTCATATATGTTCCTTTCTGCATCCCTTTGCCACCCCAACGCCTCACTTTTGTTTGGTTCTTATCCCAGCCAGTGATACGGGGGGAGTACTAAGGGTTTGGGCCAAATTCCGAGCTTAGAGCCCTCCCCTCAGACAGCACACCAAACGTATACCGTTTATCTGATTATTTGTAAGTGTGAACTTACCCTCATGTCACCCTCACTTTTGTTCATCTTCGGAACACAAATGAAGATGTTTTTGCTGAAATCTGATCACTTTGATGCTTCAAAAAGTTCACAAAGAGATTGTAAAACTAATCCATATGAATTGAGCAGTTTAGTCCAAATTTTCTGAAGAGATACAATTGCTTTATATGATAAAGTTTGAATTAAGACTTTTATTCACATATAGACATTGATCATGGAACATAAACAACTCAACCGTACTTGCTTTGAAACCTCACTGGTTCTTGCGGAAGCTCAAACATGCTGCGTAACACATGTGAATGAACCTCATTGGATCTTGCAGAAGCTCAAACGTGCTGCATAACACATGAGAATGAACCTCACTGGTTGAACCTCACTTGGAGCTAAACTCTGCATGACAGTGACCCTCCAGGACTGAGTTTGGACACCCCTGGACTAAATCAATGAACTAATGAGTAACCACAGAAACCAATGAACACAAAGTAAACTGATCTAGAAACAGTGAAAACCAACTTAAAGTTCAAGGGTTAGTTCACCCAAAAATTAAAATTATGTCATTTATTACTCTTTTTTTTATTACTCACCCTCATATCATTCCAAACCAGTAAGACCTTTGTTCATCTTCGGAACACAAATTAAGATGTTTTTGATAAAATCCGATGGCTCAGTGAGGCCTGCATTGCCAGCAAGATAATTTCCTTTTTCAGTGCCCAGAAAGCTACTTAAGACATATTTATGAAAATATGTCTTCATGAACTGTCTTCATGAAAGACAGTTCATGTGACTACAGTGGTTCGGGGCGTGTATCAAACTGCCAAAGTCACGTGAACTTTCGAAATTTCGAAACACTTATGATGTAACAAAGCCTCGGTTACTGAAATCAAATGATTTTGGTGCTCCAAACCACTGATTCAATACAAAAGATTCATAAAGCTTCAAAGCTTCATGAAGCGGTGTTTTGAAATCTGCCCATCACTAGATATTGTTGAATAAAGTCTTTTTTTTTTTTTTTTTTTTTTTTTGGTGCACAAAAAGTATGCTCTTCGCTTTATAATATTAAGGTTGAACCACTGTAGTCACATGAACTGTTTTAAATATGTTTTTAGTACCTTTCTAGGCATTGAAAAAGGAAATAATCTTGCTGGCAATGCAGGCCTCACTGAGCTATCGGATTTGATCAAAATATCTTAATTTGTGTTCTGAAGATGAATGAAGGTCTTACGGGTGTGGAACGACATGAGGGTGAGTAAGTAATGACTGAATTTTAATTTTTGGGTGAATATTAATTTTTAGCCTTTCAGCTAAAGCAAACACAAACAAAGATCAAACGTGACAAGTGAAAATTTAAATACAGAATAATTAGCGGTACAAAAGCTATTCAGTCAAGAGCAGTGAGTGATTTCTCTTTTTCTTTTTTATTAATATTAATGACAGACGGCAAGCAGGTTTATTAGGCTACCATCCCTTTAAGAGCTAATGCGCAGATCCAATATACTGTACATATGCGTTTTCTTTCCCAACTGTTTACACTCACTTTAGACCTAACCGACTGTGTTTACGTGAATACCTGCCAAGATGGGCATTTTGTAAGAATTTTGTGTATTTGACTGTTAAGTGCAATAAGCCAGTTGTTGTGTGTATAGCAACCACATACACTTTCAAAGTGGAGGCAGACAAGTGCCTCTCAAGGCTTGCTGTAGGAAGGAAAGCACTGACCCGAGGCCACATCTCTGTGGGTCCTTATCTCAGGAGGAACACCACGCAGTGAAAATGCCCCACTTCAGGGCATAGAGCTGCCTCATAGAGGGGGCTCTAGCCTGAGAGATGGTATGTATAACCATTGGTGATAGCCCCCTGAATTCTTCCTCATCCTGTGCCGTGACCAGACACAGAGGTTTCAGAGGTCCAGGTGCGGGTGCAAGATTGTGCCTTGCCCCTGAGAAAGAAGGTATTTTCTCAGGGGGATTTGCCATGGAGGGGCCGACGCCATGAGCGTGAACTCCGTGAACCAAGTCTGGTTGGGCCAGTAAGGGGCAACCATTAGAAATTGTTCCTCGTCCTCCCTGACCTTGCACAATGTCTGTGTGATGAGGCTTACTGGGGGAAACGCATACTTGTGTAAGCCCTAGGGCCAGCTATGCACTAGTACATCCCTGCCGAGGGAAGCCTCAGTCAGGGAGTAACACAGAGCACAATGGGAGGACTTGTGGGAGGCAAACAGGTCCACCTGTGCTTCGCTGAATCGATTCTATATCAGCTGGGCCGTCTGGGGATGGAGACTCCATTCTCCGTGAATGTCAATCGGCTGCGCGATTGAGGGTACCTGGGACATGAACAGCGCACCGTGACTTTAGTCGTTGCTGACACCAGAGGAGGAGATGGTGGGCAAGTTGTGACATGCGATGAGAGCGGATCCCGCCCTGGCAATTTAAATACACCACCGTCGCTGTGTTGTCCATCCGGACCAACATGTGCTTGCCCTGAATCAACAGCCGAAGCCTCCTCTGGGCCAATAGCACAGCATTGACTGAGCACAGTCTAGAGAGAGCTGCACAGTCATGGTGACCGAGTCCAACTCCACAACGAGAAAAGAGATGTTCTGCGATTGGGAGAGCTTGCTGTTCTCCCAGTTGACCCAAATTCCCAGTCGGGCTAGGTGCTGAAGGACCTGGTCCCTGTTCGCAGACCAACTTCTGTGACTAAGCTAAAATAAGCCAGTCATTGAGGTAGTTGAGAAAGCCCTGCTCTTTCAAAGTAGCAAGGGTAGTTTCTGCAATCTTTGTGAAGACGCAGGGAGACCGGGTCAGCCCGAAAGGGAGGACATTGTACTGGTATGCTTTTCCTTTTCAAGGCAAACTGAAGAAAAGGTCTATGCCGAGGAAGGATCGAAACATGAAAGTATGCGTCCTTTAGGTATATCGCCGCAAACCAATCCTAATGTCTGACACATCAACGGGAGCCTGTGCAGGGCCCGATTCAGGGGACAATACTCGGAGTACCCATGGCGGAGACTGTCACGTCGGGAAGCTTCACGTCCCTGAGAACCCATGACAAACTGTGTATATGAGCACCGACCTTGGTCTGGAGGCCTGCAGTGGCAGAGGTGTGGTGCAGAGCACTTACCTGAGTGCAGACCTGGCACAGCAGAATGTGGGAAGGCGACAAACTCACCCAGGAACTTGACCGGAGGAACTAAGCATGCTGGGGAATGGGAGGTTTGTGGGGATTTACCCGTCGAAAACACTGCCATTTCACTTCCCAGTTCAGCCTCAGTGCTTGCCGCCGAGGCCTCGTACCCAGAGGTAGAATGACCAGGACGGGAAGTGGCTGAGGAGGCTCTCTGTCTTTAAAGACATAAGAAAACCGTGACCTCAATGTTCAGATTGTCATGCTCTCGCAATGAGAGCACCAGCCTCCCATGAACACTGCTTCAGCATAGGCACGGCCATGGATGGATGGATGCTTGATGAACAGTCAGTCAGTGACCAATTCATAGTGTTCAGTTTGGCTGGTTATTACCTGCTTGATGATTACATAACTAGCAGGCTAATCAGTTAGCTTGCCAACTGTATACACAATGAATTTGTTATTGTGAATTTGACCTCAGTATGAGGTCAAATATGAGGGGGTGCTGTGTTCATTTGCAAGCATGCAGCTATAGTCGTGGCTTCTGACGCCTCTGTGAAGAATTACTCTCAAATTCTTGGAGTTTTGATGCCAGAAGATACACTTTATTTTCAGAGATATAAAGCCAAGTTGATCTGCAGAGCAACTGTAGTGTCTATATTCACATATATACATATGATCTACTCCAGTGCATTCCATACATAAATGGCTATATTCACATTGATTAGACTTGATGCTTTTATATTCTGATTAATAGAAATATTCCATACTCACAATACTGTGTTTCAGCGTCTCAAAACAGCTTTGTTCATTTACTGTGAATCACTGTTCTGAGATGCTGAAAACATAGGACATAGGAGGTGTTCCCCATGTAAAAGAACATGGGATATGCTCTGAAACTGGCACAGCATATAACCGGCAATCAGTCAAAATAAAAGCTTGATGGTTTAACCTTTGAAAATTAATATGTAATTATTAGTATTGTAATTTTGCAGCTGAACAATAGAATAATTTGCATTAAAATGCTCAATTTTTATTTTACAGTAAAATAGTATTATTAAAATATATTTCTCATGTTTATTGTATTTAATATATGTGACCTGATCCAGCAAAATGAGTCACAGTGACCCAAATTTCAAAATTGAGATTTTGGTATCAATGGAAAGATGAGACAATAAGCTTTAAAATGATATCCTAGTCAAAGTCATACCTTGAATGGTTTTAAAGATATACCCATTTTAATTATGGTTGTCTGCCCTCTTTTTCAAATTGAAAACCTGAGAAAATCGCTTTTAAAGTTTTTTGCCCGTTTTTTTGTTGATATCTTTCAAAATCCATTGCATTTAAAGGGATAAACTATTTATTTTACAGCTTAATTTGACCAAATACATTTTTATATATACATAAATGCTATTAAACCAGGATGAAGCTCAAATTATTTTAAAGTATTTATTTGAATTAACCCTTTAAGACCTGAAGGCTTTTTTAGAGTTCTTTTTTTTTTCTTTTTTTTTCTGAGCGACACACACAAAAGTAAAGACTCATAACTCCAAAACTGTAGCAAGGAGAGTCAAAAGGTAGGTATCATTTGATAGAAAACATTTTAAATTTTAAGAAAATATAAATTACATTACATTTGGACATTTTCTTGCCGAGAAACAGCTGATAAACACAAAAAATATATATAATTTTTTTAAAATAATTTTTCTTTTTTTATTTGACATGGAACACAATAAGATCGCTAAAAAAATATTTTTTGGTGATGCTCTCCTATATGTGAGCTGCATCTGGTTCAAATTTCGTGGTGATATTATAAAGAATAGTTTGAAAAATTGTTGTTCATTTTTTCCGCAGCCAGGTGGCGCCAACGGGTGGTAAACTCCGGTTTAGAGGTGCTTCTCAGCACTCGTTAGGAGTTTTTCAAAATGGTTAGATGCATTAAAAAGATGAGATTCTAAGCTTTAAAACAATATCTATTTTGTTATTCCACGTTGGAAAACGAACATGGATGGGTCCGGGAACATTGGATACACACTGCATCCCGGAGAGATGAGAGACATGTTTTTAGCCAAGTATGTTAAATCATTTCGTGAGTAATATCTTGTGATCAACGCAATATATTATATTGATTTTGGATTCATTTTAATCTTGAGAATCTGCTTTAAATATTGATGTGCCATTTTTATGATCTGTGCATTTTTCATGAAGTTATGAGCACGTGAAATACATACTTGTATTCAGTTAGCTGCTGTGCTATTTTTGTTGTAAACGCATATTACTCAAACTCATTAGAGGGTGAAAACAACGCAACAGAAGCATGTTGGAGGCTTGATATTAAAGTTTAAAGTCTTTGGTTTTGTATGCAAAAAGAATTTTTGTGCTACCTATATGGATTCAATTTTTATTGGCTTTTAAAGAGAGACACGCAAATGGGAGTTTTATTTTATAAGGCACGCTAGTCTGACAGGAGGATGGCTGGACCGATCGCGTGCCTGTCAGTCGAAACGGGGCTTCCCATTGTTAAAAATCAGCGTTTAGGTCAGTGTGTTTACATTTCTAAGCTTTTTGATTTGTTCTATACAACGTGTAACACCATATTTGTAGAGCAGAGATAATGACGTTTCAGGGGATACCGGGAAATGCTCATAAGTGACGAGAGGAGTTGAGAAGTTCATTTCCAGCTAATTTAGTGAAACCATGTCAAATTTAATAGCCATTTAAATACCTTTACTCGATTATCTGGACTACGAAACTTTGGGGGATTATTTTTGAAAGTCTGTTCTTTGAAATTAGCTTAAAAAAAAAAAATCGATTTTTTCATTGTTTTTCCACATTATCGGCCCATATCTTAAAATAGAACGTTGAGACTTCCGACTCATTTCGCCAGATCGGGTCACATATGTTTAATAATAAATTACTATAAAATTATAATTTTTTTATAGTCATACTGAGTTGGTCAAAAACAGTGGAAATGTTTAAAGTCTGTTAACCATAAGCTTATTAGAGTTTCACCCAAATCATTCAAATCCCAATTTTTTTCATATCGCAATATATTACAGCAAAAACAAAAGTCCATATCTCCATATCTTGGAGCCCTAGGCAGATGAGATGAATGTTAGTACCAGGTGTAAATTGAGCCTAACAGTGTCTAATAGAGGAAAAGGCTATAGCAAAGTGCATCTAAAAGTCTTACCAGATTTAATTGCAAAAACTTGAGAATGAAAGATTTAAACCTTTAGTATGTCAAAGATAAAACAATGACGTCTTTTGCAAATGAAAAACTTTGGATATCTAACCTTTATTGTCCTTGAATTGATTTTTGACTTTTGATTTTTTTTTTTTTTTTTTAATGCTTATTTTAGGTCTGGAAGAAGATTATATCACTTGCCATCAATGTGGGATATGTTTCACCAAGCAAGTGTGCCTTGAAAAGCACATGAGAATTCACATGGGAGAAAAGCCATTCACCTGCCCTCAATGTGGAAAGAGATTCACATTTAAACAAAGCATTCAGAGACACATGAGAATTCACACTGGAGAGAAGCCTTTCACCTGCTCTCAGTGTGGAAAAAGTTTCACAGAGAAACAAAACCTTAAATATCATATGAGAATTCATACTGGAGAGAAGCCTTTCACCTGCTTTCAGTGTGGAAAGAGTTACACAATGAAGCAAAGCCTTGAGATTCACATGAGAATTCACACTGGAGAGAAGCCTTTCCCCTGCTTTCAGTGTGGAAGGAGTTTTAACATGAAACAAAACCTTGACATTCACATGAGAAATCACACTGGAGAGAAGCCTTTCATCTGTTCTGAGTGTGGAAAGAGTTTCACAGTGAAACACAACCTTGAGAGTCACATTAAAATTCACACTGGAGAGAAGCCTTTCACCTGCTCTCAGTGTGGAAAGAGTTTCACAGAGAAACACAACCTTAAATATCACATGAGAATTCACACTGGAGAGAAGCCTTTCACCTGCCCTCAGTGTGGAAAGAGTTACACATTGAAGCAAAGCCTTGAGATTCACATGAGAATTCACACTGGAGTGAAGCCTTTCTCTTGCTCTCAGTGTGGAAAGAGTTTCACAGTGAAAAGAATCCTTGAGAGTCACATGAGGATTCACACTGGAGAGAAGCTGTTCATCTGCCCTCAATGTGGAAAGAGTTTTGCAGTGAAACAAAGCCTTGAGAGACACATGATAATTCACACTGGAGAAAAGGCTTTCACCTGCTCTCTGTGTGGAAAGAGTTTCACAGAACAAAGAATCCTTAAAGTTCACATGAGAATTCACACTGGAGAAAAGCCTTTCAACTGCCATCAGTGTGAAAAGAATTTCACAGTGAAACAACATTTTGAAAATCACATGAGAATTCACACTGGAGAGAAGCCTTTTATTTGTCCTCAGTGTGGAAAGAGTTTCACAGTGAAACGAAACCTTGAGAGACACATGAGAATTCACACGGGAGAGAAGCCTTTCACCTGCTTTCAATGTGGAAAGAGTTTCACAGTGAATCAAAGCCTTGAGAGACACATGAGAATTCACACTGGAGAGAAGCCTTTCACCTGCTCTCAATGTGGAAAGAGTTTCACAATGAAACAAAGCCTTGAGAGACACCTGAGAATTCACACTGGAAAGAACACTGACTAAGGTCTAATGCGGGGGTGCTCAAACATTTTGGGGCCACACAACAAAATCCCCAGAGTTAAATCAGCTCTGCTTAGAGTACATCCTCTCCTCCCTCTCTATAGTGTTAACTCCCTCGGGTCGGCGGTCACGCCGGCGTGACTACCGCATTTTTTTTCTATCCAGTGTGAAAGAGACTCAAAATACTCCGACAATGTTGCACATACAATTAAGAGTTATACACCATTTTAATCTGTGGAATATCTTCTTTTATTTGTGTACACTCAGAGTAAAAACAAAATGTTGTGCTTTTTGTAAAATAAAGAAAACTAACATGATGTGTGATCTCTCGTCTCCCTCTGAACGAAGTCCAATCTGATAGTTCTCAGAAAATGAACTGTAACTTAGTGAATACTAATGACAAAAAAATTAGACTTGTGTCTAAAGAAACGTTGAAATGTCAGGTTTTAAATCGTGTAAGTCAAATCGAAAACAAAAATTCTGTGTTTATGTAATCTGTATGAAAATAGAGCCATGTCAGAAGTCCGTGATTCAGCTCATTATCCGCTAATGCGGACACGCCCACGGAGCCAGCGCTATTCAGACGCAAATTCTGAGGCAATACTTGTATACATTGTCTCAATCGTGTATTTATTGTCTTGAAAAGTGTTTATCTGGATGTTAAAGCCATGGTTAGCGATCTCTAGAAGACATGCCGTTAGTTCCTGGTTCCTGTTCTTCATTATATGAATTTGTGGACTAGAGGTGCACAGAGCGCCCTCCGGCTGCAAGTATGAATTGAAAACACAGTATCCAGCACTCATTGTGATGACAATAAATATTGAAATATTACTCCTCTGTATAGAAAATTGACATAAACATGAGAATCCATCAATATTTCTCCAAACGTGCATGCTTTTAAGCTAAAAGCCTATATGAAATGCCATAGAGGTAACATAACTGTTCAGACACTTTGCATCACAGAAATGCATTATATTTTAAAGAATATAATAGAATACCATTATTTTAAATTGTAATAATATTTCACAGTATTGCTGTTTTTTTTCTGTATGTTTGATTTACACCATGATGAGCTTGAGACATGATCACAGAGGGTTTTTTCACAGCCTACCTGACTGAAAGAGCTCATTATTTATGCAGGTTAGGGCTGGGCGATATATCGCATGCAATTGTCACGTGCATTTCGTCAGTAAAGCCGGTTCCCTGATTACCGCTAAATCGCCATCACCTGCTTTCAAATGGAGCGGCATTTACTAGACAGAGCCATAGTTCACTGATAAGCTACGCAATATCGCGTTCATATCGCAGATGAATCGCCTTCGATAATGAACGCGATATTGTGTAGCTTATCAGTGAACTACGGCTCTGTTTATTAAATGCCGCTCCATTTGAAAGCAGGTGATGGTGATTTAGCGGTAATCAGCGAACCGGCTTTACTGACGAAATGCGCGTGACAATCGCATGCGATGTATCGCCCAGCCCTAATGCAGGTCATTAGAGCTCTTTATGCGATTCTTTTGTCTTTTCAGGTGAGAATCACCCATTATTCATGATGATTCACGCCTCCATGCATACTGTGTTTCTTGACCAAAGATATTTTAGAAAATGTAAATCTCTCTATTGTTTTATATGAACAAGCAGGCAGCATAATTTTTACCTCATTTTGAAGCAAAAAAACTAGTCTACAACCTCTAATACCCAGAAGTCTTGTGAACACAGATTTAATATATATTTTTTGGCTTTATTTCAGTGACTTAAGTTTTTGTTTTTTCAATAACCACGCATAAACGTTATTCCTTCAAAAACACAAACATGTACATACATGTTCCTCACATTTTATTGTAGCCTAGTTTGTGCTGAATACAATGTAATGACACTTTTTCCATTAATATGTTTATGAACAACTGAAAAAAGCACAAATGTCAGGGCATGTCAAAACTTCTCCAGGGCCCCAAAAATCCTCAGACCCCTGAGGGTTAAAGTAACACTGAAGCAGTGTTAAAGTTAATGAGATAATTAAGCATATTAATAAGGCTGTGACTTAAGTCACTTGTAGTTCTTGTTTTTTCTTATTTCTTCACGGATTCTGTTTGTTAACAGCAGGTGTTCATCACTGATGCGCAATCATTACTTAATTAATTGCTTAATTATCTCATTAAATTTAACTCTGTTTCAGTGTTATTTTAACACTATTTAGAGAGGGACCATATGTACTCTGAGCAGAGTACATATGGGGACCCCTTACAGACTAGAAAATTATCCAAGGACCCCCTCATAATTATAACAGTGATTAAACTGACATTGGGCTCCTCTCTCATTCACTACTAATCCCAATGTTTCCGTATTCTCATTACTACAACATATGTACACTTGAAACAGGACTGTAAAATAAAATGCTACCACTTTTTCTATGTTTGGTTGCATTTTTTTGTTTGATGAATAGGCTGTGATGTCCAGTTAGCACTAGAAGTTATATGTTTTTGTGTGTGTGTGTATGTGTGAGCATTTGGATTTTTACCTTATAGTAACAAAAGGAACGTAAAATACTTTCAGCATATGCACAGCCATGGATGGATGGATGCTTGATGAACAGTCAGTCAGTGACCAGTTCATAGTGTTCAGTTTGGCTGGTTATTACCTGCTTGATGATTACATAACTAGCAGGCTAATCAGTTAGCTTGCCAATTGAGACAGAGAGCATTTATGGTCATACAAATAAATGTAAGACATGATTCAAAACTGTTCAAAGGGTCTATGTTTACATTCAAAATCTCGTCTCTCGTCAAACGTATTTCCGGAGTGTGTCAAAAAATAAACCATATGATTTGAGTGGTTTAGTCCAAATTTTCTGAAGAAACTCAATCGCTTTTTATAATTAACAGATTTAATTTAGGCTTTTACTCACATATAAACATTGATTAGCGAACATAAACAAATGCTCAACCGAACATGAATAACGCACAAGAAAAAACCTCTTCCGGAAGCTCAAACATGCTTCGTAACTAGTGAGGTTCATTCTCGTGTGTTACGCAGCAGGTTTGAGCTTCTGGAAGAGGTTCGTTCTTGTGTTATTCAAGTTCGGTTGATCGATCGAGTCTCTAAAACGACAATTCATGTGGATTAGTTAGATCTCTTTATGAACTTTTTGAAGCATCAAAGATCAAGTTGCAAAGGCAGTCTATGGGAGGACAAAGAGCTGTTAGATTTCATATTCATTTGTGTTCCAAAGATGAATGAAGGCTTACGGGTTTTGTACGACATAGGGGTGAGTGATTAATGACAGAATTTTCATTTTGGGGTGAACTAACCCTTTTAGTGTCTAGGTTTTGCTTATTTTATGTTAAATGCATTATATAAGTCACTTTAAGTCGCAGCACGATTCAGATGATACAAAAAAGGTGACGTATACAGGGGTACACATAAGTGGTACACAGGTACGCATGCGCAGTAAAAAATAAACAACGCGTACCAGAAAACATGGAGTGAAGTGCTTTTGAGTACCAACATTTTTGTGGACCGGTTCACAGGGAAACGTTTATTTACTGGAGTAGGATTTTTCTCCATCTCTGGTATGGTAAGATAGCATTCATGATGATAAGTGTGTATGTAACGTAGTTCATAGATACGGGAAGAAGGAGGCGGGAACCAGCGAACGTTAAACACAACGTTACACACAACTTTAATATATAGTCAACATTTGAAGTGGATCAAAATCTTTCATTAAAGTTGTCCTAAAACCTTTTTCTTAGGACAACTTAGTTCTTAGCACAACTTTCATGAACTTTTTTTATCCACTTCAAATGTTGACTACTGTATATAAATAACCACCTCCCACCTCGACCCAGGAGCACGGTAGCGAGCTCTCCATCCCACCTGTTAATAAATCGCTTGAGACCGGTGCAATGTGCAGCTGACACTCGCGCTCTCCCTCACGGCTCTCGCCCACCCTGCTTGTCACAGTGTTCTTTAATTATTAGGTGTGCAACGGATCGCAGTTAATATGGTTAAGGTCCAACGGTTCGGCACGCATGTGATTCGTGGATTAACTGCTAACTTTAACCATAATAGAGTGAAATTTGGATGTGTTTTGCCATGCCAATTAACACATTCAAAGGATTTTAAAAGTGGAAAAAGAGGCAAAAATTGTGACTCGCGAGCTGTTATCTGTGCACATAGCCTCACACACCCAAAATGCACGCACTCAGAGAGAGAGAGAGAGAGGGAGACAGACAGCGCTCGAACACCGAATTAATTCCTCTTTCACGTTTACATGCGCTTTAACAGACACATACACACAGAATGATGTCAAAATACCTGTCTCGGCAAGTATTCTCTCGGTTATTTCATAAGTGAGCAGTTGCGAAAGAAACCGGATGTGTGTGTCATTTATTCAGTCTGTGCTTTCCTTCTTAAAGTGACAGCAGCCTAATATTCTTGCTGTTGTCTGTGTCATTAATTGTAGTAAAATAAAAAAAATCATTATCATCATCTACCATGTTCGAGAGAAAAGAAGATAGTGAGAAGAGCAGTGAGGAGGAAAGTGATGAGGACAGCTTTTAGGATAAGTGTGTCGCGTAAAGTGTGAGTACCAAGCAACATCTCCAGGTGCTCCCTTGAGAACCAGACCAAAAAAGTTATGTGCACCCCTGAACATATAGTCTGGAAAAAATGCTATAGCAAATTATTGTGCGGACTCCCTGGCTATTGGTCGTGGACCCCACTTTCAGCTGAGTTAAGGCTGCTCTGTGCCTGCTTAAAATTCTGTGTAAGGATGCAATTAAGCATTAAAGGCAGACAAAATTATGCCTGTTCTGACCCACCTCAGATCCTAGTATAACAATATGCAGTTTAAATTGTGTAAAGGCATTTATGTCACCACTGACCAGCAATAAACAGTCTCTACAGTCTGTAACAGTAACAGTCTGTGGCCTAATGAGCTGCAATAATAAAGTATACTTGATACTTATTTTAACAAGTCAAATTATGTTTGAAATTTTATTTTCTGTCATTATTACCTATTCCATAGACATCAGTGTGTATTTTTACAGTATTTTTACTTCAAGAGCAGCCGTCTGGTTTATTTTGAACAGGTTCTCCAGAGCGGCTGCACAAGCTCTGATGATGACACAGATACATCACGATTGGTCGGATTCTCAGATGACAATGATGTGTTTTGTGTTTATTCGAACACCTTCAGTTTCACTTATGCTTACAAAATCTTTTTATAACAGTAAAAACTCATGTAATATTAATGTTCTTTGGTGTCATGTTTATCGAAATAAACCTGATTAAAATATGTAGACCCCAATTTTTTTTGGTATTTAAATAGTATTAGCTTATGTTGAACTATTTTTGTACAAACAGGCAATGTATTAAGCAGTACATAAAGTACTGAATGAAAAGTGTTTCTGTTTTCTACATGACCTGTATGGACAAAATCAGTTGAAACATTCATCAAAATATCTTCCTTTGTTCCACAATGCAGAAATAAAGTCATCCATTATAGATCACCTACAAGGTGCATATGTGATAAAAAAAAAAAGAATATAACAGCCATGAAAAATACAGATTTTGTTCTCATGATAATGATTATTCAGCTGTTTTTCCTAGCATTAGTAACAAACTATTCTGGTCAGTGTGTCACTCACCACTTTATATTTCTAATGTATTTATCCATTTTTTTTACTTCAAATTTTACATCGGCATTTCCATGGGTTCATCAGATCAACGCCCTCTAATGGTGAACCAGTATATATGACGTAACGAAGCCTCGTTGCTGAAATCACGTGACTTGGCCAGATTGATTCGCGATCCGAATAATTGATTCGCGATCCGAATCACTGATTCGAAACAAAAGAAGCGGTTACGTTTCGGATCTTCATGAGGCAGTGTTTTTAAAGCGCCGATCACTACATTAAAGCTGCAGTAATTTCAAAGCAAACCAGCTTCGGATGTAGAGTCTCGATTAGAGAATATAGTGAATCAAAACAGACTGATAGAGAGCTATCTGCGAAATAAACTTGATCAGGAAAGATGGAGCAGCATGAAAACAACCAGACCACACAGGCACCAGATGTCAAGACGGAAACCTGCCAGTCGACTAGTCTTAAACAGAACGATATAACACAGTGTAAGTTGGTTATTTATCAGTTACAAAGACTCAGATATGATAACAATGAATTTGTTAATTCTGTTGTTGTTCGTGACTAATACAGCCAAGTGTGTCAAATGATTTATGCCTATAAAACCTAGAAAGGTGATTACTTCAGATGTTCAGCTGACCACAATAGTTGGGGATTTGTCAGAGTAACTTGGATATTATAATATTTTTTAAATTAGCTGATTGAAACAAGAGAAGCCAAGTGCAGCAGAAAAAAAGTTCTTTGCTTGGATAACTGATAATTAATCCTTCTTAGTTAAAAAACAAAAACATAACGACATCACTTTGCAAGCAAAACATTTTTCTTCATTGACAGCATTTTTTTCCCAGGTTGCCAAATTTTCCATTGTAATAGACATAGTGTTGAATTGTATCTATTTCTTGCATACTATAAACACAATGAACTTGTGATTGTGAAGTTAATGTACTTCACTTCACATAAAATCATTTTTAAAAGTACTGAATTTTGTGAATGGTTAAAATGGATATGGTAGTATTTTTTCTCTCTCTGTGCAGTGAATGTGTCCCAATGAGGCTTAAACCATCTGATGATAATGTTAGTCAGCTGGTCTTCATCACAAAATATTTGCCTTAAGGATGATACTACATCCCTTCAAACAAATTACAGTATATTATCCTGTTTATTACACATCTATAGGTACTCTCCAAATAAATAAAAGGACATTAAAATTTTAGTTCATTTTATAATCCTACCCCTATATTGACTTAAAACTTGCACAACAAATTTGTCCACTATAAATCAACCTAGCAACAAGTCGAATACTGCAAAAAAAAAATTACAGTAATTTTGATAGTGAAGTCTTTATTTTCACTGCAATCAAAAACTGAGAACAGTACCGCCACACTATATATGTAGAAAATAAAGTTTTTCTTAGGAAATGCTATTGCAAATTTCATCTAAAAGATAATAACCTTGTATAAGTCTTACCAGATTTAATAGCAAGCACATTAGAATGAGAGATATAACCTTTTGAATGTCAAAAAAAACCCCCTGTTGTTTAGATTTTTTTTATAGAAATAAAAACTATTTAGTTCAGTTGCACAGCGGATGCTTCAATTATAAACTGAAAGTGTTTGCTCTTGTCCATACAGCACACACTGCACAGTGCAGCAGGAGTCAGATTTCACTTATCACATGATCAGTAAGGAGAGATGACTGACAGGACGATGGCGGAGGATTTGGTGTGCAACAGATCCTGAGCGTCACTGACAAATGTCTTATCTTGTAAAATGTGCAGTCAGTACTGCCACCCCCTATACACAGAATACATGTGATCGCGAATGCAAAAGTGAAAAGTGAGCACGCATTCAAAAGTGATTTCAATACCCCGAATATAGATACCCTGATGCACATGACTTATAGGCCTATACACAGAGCACCCGTAATAGCAAATTCAAAAGATAAAGTGAAAAGCGAGCATATATTCCAAATCCGCCCTTCCCCTGAGTGGTACTGCTAATACTGCTGTTGTTTTATATACCGGTAAAAACTTCTTCAGTGCCATCCCTATGTCACGGTCTGTGTTGCAGATCTATTACTTTGGCTATCTCGCATTTATTTTCCTTGAGTTTTGACATTGATTTTTTTTTTTATGTTTATTTTTAGATCGGAATGAACTGAACGAAGATTATATCACTTGTCATCAATGTGGGGTGCATTTCACCAATCAAGCAAGCTTTAAGCAGCACATGAGAAGTCACACTGGAGTAAAGCCTTTTATCTGCCCTCAGTGTGGAAAGAGTTTCACAGTGAAACAAAGCCTTGAGGTTCACATCAGAATTCACACTGGAGAAAAGCCTTTCTCCTGCTTTGTGTGTGGAAAGAGTTTCGCACAACAAGGACAGCTTAAATATCACATGACAAGCCACACTGGAGAGAAGCCTTTCACCTGCCCTCAATGTGAAAAGAGTTTCAAAGCCAAACAAAGCCTTAAAATTCACATGAGAGTTCACACTGGAGAGAAGCCTTTCACCTGTCTTCAGTGTGGGATGAGCTTCTCACAACTAAAACACCTTAAGCATCACATAAGAACACACACCGGAGAGAAGCCTTTCACCTGCTCTCTATGCGGAAAAAGTTACAGAGTGAAACGAAACCTTGAGATTCACATAAGAACTCACACTGGAGAGATGCCTTTTATCTGCTCTGAGTGCGGAAAGCGTTTCACAATAAAACAAAAGCTTGATAGTCACATGAGAATTCACACCGGAGAGAAGCCTTTCTCCTGCTCTCAGTGTGGAAAGAGATTCACAGTGAAACAAAGCCTTGACAGTCACATGACCATTCACACTGGAGAGAAGCCATTCACCTGCTCTCGATGCGGAAAGAGTTATGCTGTAAAACGAAACCTTGAGTATCACATGAGAGTTCACACTGGAGAGAAGCCTTTCGTCTGCCATCAATGTGGGAACAGTTTCGCAATGAAGAAAAACCTTGTGAGACACATGAACATTCACACTGGAGCGAAGCCTTTCACCTGTTCCAAGTGTGGAAAGAGTTTCACCGTGAAACATGGCCTTTATAATCACATGAGAATTCACACTGGAGAGAAGCCTTTCGTCTGCTCTGAGTGTGGAAAGAGTTTCACCGTGAAGCATGGCCTTGATGATCACAAGAGAATTCACACTGGAGAGAAGCCTTTCGTCTGCCCTCAATGTGGGAACAGTTTTGCAATTAAAAACAACCTTGTGAGACACATGAAAATTCACACTCGAGTGAAGCCTTTTAGCTGCTCTGAGTGTGGAAAGAGTTTCACTGTGAAACATGGCCTTGATAATCACATGAGAATTCACACTGGAGAGAAGCCTTTCACCTGCTCTGAGTGTGGAAAGAGCTACACATTGAGTCAAAGTCTTGAGAGACACATGAGAATTCACAGTGGAGAGAAGCCTTTCGACAGAGTGTGGGAATCTCTTCCTCCACCTGTTTGCAGCATCCCTCAAAATGAAGAGATTGCAGTCATAGTGTACCAGAAATCCAACCAGCTTTTGCAGGAGATTGATGTAGTCAATATTTTATGTGAAGTTCCAAACGTAGGTTCGGGAAGAGCCTAAACATTCAGTTCTGTCAATCATCATTATTATGTGCGTCATCCCACTGACAAATTTTTTTCAAGCAAACCTTCTCCTCCTCCCCGTCTCCTCCTCTAATTCTCTCTTTCCTCCTACGCACAGTTCCGGGTTTTAACTCGGATCTCGAGCCGAGCTTCGGGTTTGGGCCTCCTCCGCGGACAACAAGCCAAGTTCGTTTTACTATTAACCGTTGAGGCTAAATGGGCAGGCAAACTCGTGAAATGATTAGGAGGCCATAAGCGATAAGAGACCAATTGGGACGACACGTTTACACAATAGTGTTTCTAGAAGTTACTATTCATTATAATGGGAGATGATGGACCTCAGCAAGAACACATTGTAAAACTTACCTTTGATACAATGGGAGTAGACCTAAATAAAATGCATTAACCAACAATTAGCTAACCATAGTGATAATCCATCCACTGCCAGTCGCTCTGGATTTTTTCCCCCTTATTTGTATAATTATTTATCTACATATTTTATACATTCCTTTTACCTTATATATAGATTTCATTTAAACAATGTTGTATACCATTATGTTATACAAAGAATAGCATATACATTTCATTAATGTGTGCAAACTGTAACCGATGGGAAGAAACATATATCATCTCTACATGCTTGAGATAAGTCGTTTCTTCAAGACCACAGACACTGTTCAGCAGAAAAATCCTGTTATGTTTAATAAGAACACGTACAGTGTATGTTTCTCTTTAGATGCAAACAGAGCTTTGACAACACAAATATCTAAGGTTATTCAGTAAACTGCTAATTCCTTAACACTTGATTTCATACCTCGTGCTCTTCACCTGCATCTGCCTCGTTTCTACAGAAGAGTTAACTTGACAATATGTTTGAATAATTTTGAATTTCAGACAAAAATCTTGCTGATGGAGAGTAACTGGCAAGAGACAATGACAACTTCTAAAATGTCTGGCACCAGACTTGAGGAAGAAGAGAAAGTCCTGCAGGTCTTCTCACTGAGCTGCTGCAAAACATAAAGACAGTGTGAGTTGTTTATCACTTTCATTAAAAGAATTTAATTATTCAAACTGTACCTTGGTGTTGTTTCACCCTGTTGTGATATATATATATCCAAGTGAAACTTAAACTAAAAATAAAAAGTAGGACAGGACTTGATTTTGTCTATAAGGAATTGATTGGATTGCTGGTGTGGTGCATCATAAGATTTGCAGCAGGGAGGGGAAGTTTCCTTTCTTAGGGAACTCAATGCTGCATCAGTTGCTGCCGCTATAGGAATACCTTAAGCCAGTGTCTGAAGCATGTGTGAAATCATTCAATTGGCTACATCAGTCGCATGAAATCACTGGCGTGCTGGCATGTCTATGAAAGGCTGCATAAAACATAATCAGTGTTGCAACCGTAAAGAGCACTTTCACTTTCGCGATCAAAGGGGCAGGGGGCTCAAGCAGTGAGCCCCCTGTGTATATTTTTACAGTAATTTTACTTCAAGAGCAGCCGTCTGGTTTATTTTGAACAGGTTCTCCAGAGCGGCTGCACAAGCTCTGATGATGACACAGATACATCACGATTGGTCGGATTCTCAGATGATAACAATGATGTGTTTTGTGTTTATTCGAACACCTTCAGTTTCACTAATGCTTACAAAATCTTTTTATAACTGTAAAAACTCGTAGTGTAATATTAATGTTCTATGGTGTCATGTTTATCAAAATAAAACGTATTAAAAATATATACAGACACAATTTTATGGTATTTGATAGCATTAGCTTATGTTGAACTATTTTTGTACAAACAGGCAATGTATTAAAGCAGTACTGAATGAAAAGCGTTTCTGACGTGACTTTTTTTGTATGGACAAAATCATTTGAAACATTCATCAAATTATCTTTCTTTGTGTTCCACAATGCAGAAATAAAGTCATACATTTTTCTTAAATGTATATGTTACTAGGTGCATATGTGATAATAAGAAATAATAGCCATGAACAATATAGATTTTGTTCTCATGGTATATAGCTTGGTATACAGCTCACTTTATAGCTAAAAGGCTCTGTCTCTGAAAATAACTCATCTGTGTCTAATGTATTTGTCATTTTTTTACTTTAAATTTTACATCGGCATTTCCATGGGTTCATCGGATCAACGCCCTCTAAAGGTGAACCAGTATATATGACGTAACGAAGCCTCGTTGCTGAAATCACGTGACCTGGCCAGTTTGATTCGCGATCCGAATCAATAGGCTTGTTCAAGGTGCATCGGCGCTGCGCAGACTGATCGGCGTATGACATCAAAGTACCGCGAGAGCATTCGACTCCTTATGCTTTTGAATCGCTCTCGCGCTACTTTGATGTCATACGCTGATCGGTTTGCGCAGCGCCGATGCATCTTGAACAAGCCTGCTATTTCCAAACAAAAGAAACGGTTACGTTTCGGATCTTCATGAGGCAGTGTTTTTAAAGCGCCGATCACTACATTAAAGCTACAGTAATTTCAAAGCAAACCAGCTTCGGATGTAGAGTCTCGATTAGAGAATATAGTGAATCAAAACAGACTGATAGAGAGCTATCTGCGAAATAAACTTGATCAGGAAAGATGGAGCAGCATGAAAACAACCAGACCACACAGGCACCAGATGTCAAGACGGAAACCTGCCAGTCGACTAGTCTTAAACAGAACGATATAACACAGTGTAAGTTGGTTATTTATCAGTTACAAAGACTCAGATATGATAACAATGAATCTGTTAATTCCGTTAATTGTTTGTGACTAATAAAGCCAATAGATGTTCAGCTGACCACAATAGTTTGGGATTTGCCAGAGTAACTATATATTTTTCAAATTAGATTACTTAAACCAGAGAACCCTAGTGCAGCACAAAAAAACGCTTGGATACTTGATAATTCATCCCTTTTAATAATAATAATAATAATAAAAACTAAAACAACGACTTAACTTTGCAAGCAAACACATTCTTCTTGACAGTCTTTTTTTCCAAGCTGCATAATTTTTTATTGTAATAGACATAGTGCTGAATTTTATCTATAGCTTGCTTAATATAAACACAATGAATTTGTGATTATGTGAAGTTAAAGTATTTGACATAATTTTTAAAAGTACTGAATTTTGGTTAAAATGGATATGGTAGTATTTTTTCTCTCTCTGTGCCGTGAATGTTTCCCAATGGTGCTTAAACCATCTGATGATAATGTTAGCCAGCTGGTCTTTATCACAAAATAAATGCCTTAAAAGGTTAGTTCATCCAAAAATACAATTTCTGTCATTAATGTCGGCATGAAATCAAAATTGACCCTATTTGCTGTGTTAGTGCATAGTACTAGTCTTGTGGTAAACAATTAATCCATGCAAGTTATTACACAGAAAAAAATTGTTTGTCGCAGTAACCTTTAAAGGTGCCCAAGAACGTTCTTTCACAAGATGTAATATAAGTCTAAGGTGTCTCCTGAATGTGTCTGTGAAGTTTCAGCTCAAAATACCCCATAGATTTTTTTAAATTCATTTTTTTAACTGCCTATTTTGGGGCATCATTAACAATGCACTGATTTACACTCGGCGCCGCCCCCTTACATCACGTGCTCCCTGCCACACCAGCTGTCGACTATATTACAGCGCATTTACAAAGTTCACATAGCTAATATAACCCTCAAATGGATCTTTACAAGATGTTCGTCATGCATGCTGCATGCATGCTTCGAATTATGTGAGTAAAGTATTATTTGGATGTTAAAGTTTTATTCTGAGTGAATTTGAGGCTGTCCTCCGTGGCTAATGGCTAATGCTACACTGTTGGAGAGATTTATAAAGAATGAAGTTATGTTTATGAATTATACAGACTGCAAGTGTTTAAAAAATGAAAATAGCGACGGCTCATGTCTCTGTGAATACAGTAAGAAACGATGGTAACTTTAACCTCATTTAACAGTACATTAGCAACATGTTAACGAAACTTTTAGAAAGACAATTTACAAATATCAGTAAAAATATCATGCTATCATGGATCATGTCAGTTATTATTGCTCCATCTGCCATTTTTCGCTGTTGTTCTTGCTTGCTTACCTAGTCTGATGATTCAGCTGTGTGCAGCTCCAGACGTTAACTGGCTGCCCTTGTCTAATGCCTTTTATAATGTTGGGAACATCATGGGCTGGCATTATGCAAATACTGGGGCGTACACCCCGACTGTTACGTAACAGTCGGTGTTATGTTGAGATTCGCCTGTTCTTCGGAGGTCTTTTAAACAAATAAGATTTATATAAGAAGGAGGAAACAATGGGGTTTGAGACTCACTGTATGTCTTTTCCATGTACTGAACTCTTGTTATTTAACTATGCCATGGTAAATTCTAGGGCACCTTTAATCAAAATCTGAAAAGTTACTTCCGGTCTGGAATGGCGTTCCTTCTCTGATGACGTCAGTTTGACGGCTTGGGTTGAAAACGCTTAAACCACTCCCTCCAACCGTTAGTCTGCTATGAGCGAGGGATGGAGAGGAGGAGCGCTAAAGTAAAACTCTGCCCTCTATTCAATATTCTGTTTCACTTGGAAATACGTCACAACATTGGAGAAAAGTCATTTTCAACTTCCGGTTCACAGGGACTTTAAGTACTCATCCTTCATCCTAAACCCATAAGACCTTTGTTCATCTTTAGAAAACAAATTAAGATATTTTTGATGAAATCCAAGAGGTTTTTTTAATCATTCATAGAAAGTGAATTACTGTCGTTAAAGGTCCAGAAAAGTAGTAAATACATTGTTAAAATAGTCAATGTGACTACAGTGGTTCGAGAACACATTAGTGCACAAAAACAAAACAAAAATAACGACTTTATTGAACTCCCCTGTCATTCTCTTACGCAGTTGAGGCACAGTGCAGCGCTTCCGTGTGCCGGCTCAGTATTGGCCAGCTCCTGCGTCAGCGTCACGCTGCTCATGTGAACAGCGTCGGCCAATACATAGCCGGCGTTTGGACTTAAACATGGAATGACGTAATTACGTTGCTTTCTACGGGGGATAAAAAAAAAAAAATCAAAAATATCTTAATTTGTGTTCTGAAGATGAAAGAAGGTCAGGTGTGGAACAACATGAAGGTAAGTACTACTTAATGACATACATTTCATTTTTGGGTGAACTAACCTTTTAAGGGTGATACTACATCCCTCCACACAGTATATTATGCTGTTTATTACACATCTATAGGTACTCACAAAATAAATAATAGGACATTTTAGGTTTTTTTATAATCTTTCCCCTATATATTGACTTTAACAACAAATTAGTCCACTATCAATCAGCCTAGCAACAAGACGAATACTGTAAAAATATTACAGTAATATTGATAGTGAAGTCTTCATTTTCACTGCAATCAAAAACTGAGAACAGTACCGCCACACTATATATGTAGATAATAAAGTTTTTCTTAGGGCACCAACTAAAAGGAAATCATATTTAAATCATACAAATTGTTGAATTTTACCCATTTTCAGTGATCGAAAAAACCAAATGTGGTTGACTTTGCGCACAGCTGATATTTATTGCATTTAAAAAGGAATGTGTGAAGAGTAAATAATGTTTCGACTAGAAATGCATCGTTTCCCTCTATCAAAAGAATTGCATAAAACTTAACTCTATGAGTACCAAAAACAAACATTTTTCCAAAATTTAGATGTCTTTAATTCAAGAAGTGGTAAAGATATCTTAATGTCATTTTAGATTCTTGTTCTTATGAAACTTTTCTTTTGGAATCTTCATTTTTAAGGCCCTATATGGTCATATATATATATATCATGGATACACTGATTCTGGGATGTCAATGCGGTAATGTGTAGTTATGATACTGCATATTTGAACTCTTGGTAGCCTCAGAAGCTGTTAAAATAAACAAAATCCCTTCTTCCAAATATCCCTAACTGATTCAAATATAGATTCTTAAAAAACACTTTTGGGAGCTTTTCAACTTCAAGGAATAGTCCACTTTCAAATAAAATTTTCCTGATAATTTACTCACCCCCATGTCATCCAAGATGTCCATGTCTTTCTTTTTTCAGTCGAAAAGAAATTAAGGTTTTTGATGAAAACATTCCAGGATTATTCTCCTTATAGTGGACTTCAATGGCCTCCAGATGGCTGAAGGTCAAAATGACAGTTTCAGTACAGCTTCAAAGGGCTTTAAACGATACCAGACGAGGAATAAGGGTCTTATCTAGAGAAACGATCGGTCATTTTCGAAAAAAGTACAACTGTATATGCTTTATTAACACAAATGATCGCCTTGCACATGCTCCCGTATTCTTCTGGTATCGTTTAAAGCCCTTTGAAGCTGTACTGAAACTGTCATTTTGACCTTCAGCCATCTGGAGGCCATTGAAGTCCACTATAAGGAGAATAATCCTGGAATGTTTTCATCAAAAACCTTAATTTCTTTTCGACTGAAGAAAGAAAGACATGAACATCGTGGATGACATGGGGGTGAGTAAATTATCAGGAAAATTTTATTTGAAAGTGGACTAATCCTTTAACCATTTTCAGTGGATTTTTGTTACTCAGAATAATGTTTTATGCATATACAATGCAATACTTTTAGAGTTACAGGCATGCAAATTTGGTAAAGGAATATTTATGGCACTCAGGTATGTTCTATGCAGTTGACTTGATAGAAAAACACGAGATACATTTCTAGTTTCAACATTACTTGTTCTTCAGATATTACTCTTTCAAAGAAAAAAGTATCAGCTGTATGCAAAGTGACCCACTTTTGGTTTTTGACTACTGAAAATATGTACAATTTACCAATTTACTCATAGAGCCACATTAAGATCTCCATATCTCTGGGACTGAACCATCGAGGGCCTTTAAAATGCAGTTACCAAAAGGAAAGTTTAAGAACCCGAATCTAAAAGGATATTAAGATATCTTTAATACTACTTGAGTTATAGGCATGCAAACTTGCAGCAAAAACACAAGTGCTTTTAGCCATTTTTGTATTGTCATTGTTGGCATATAATGAAACAAAGATTGCGAAAGTCAACAGATTTACTAATAGACCTACCAATCTCTGTGTAAAAATAAAATAATGATTCTGCCATCTTTCTAAAGTAATTTTACACCCCTATAATTTGGCTCCTAATCTTGTAATTGTAATTTTTACCCCCCCTCTACAAAAAAGTGGACTACTCAGTAAATATACATGTGTGAGATTTAATATGTTGGCTTTCATTACTATTTATGTTTGTCTTTCTACAGAAAAAAATATTAACAAAATCAAAAATTTGAGCCGGGGACCTCTGGTTGAGTTGACATGGAATGACCCTATTGCAAAGTTCATCTAAAAGATAATAACCTTGTATAAGTCTTATCAGATTTAATAGCAAGAACATTAGAATGACAGATTTAACCTTTTGTATGTAAAACATTTTTTTTTTAAATTGACCCTTCACCGGGAGTTTGATCGACAAGCTATCTAACCAATAATAATGCCGAATCTGCCATTTTGTCTGACAAAGCAGTCAGGAGTTAGAAGATTAACCTCGGTGGACTTGAACTTGAAAAATGGTGTGTATTAACATCTTTCCACATTTGAAACAACATACCTTCTGATGTTCATTGATGTTTATTTAATGCTATAAATTAACTAGTAGGAAGAGATGATCGGTTCATGAGCCGCTTTAGCTGAGGCGCTACAACAATCTGTCACGACACATTAAAGAGCCACAAACCACTTTTTATTGTTCAAATTTCTTAAAAAATATTACACAATTTGAAAGCTGGGACTTTATTTAATATCATAAGTAACCTGCTCTGTCTTGTCTGTTGACGTGTTGTCAGTGTCCTCTTTGCTCCGCAATGTATTTTTCACTGCGTGTGGCATGAAACCGCCATGGCTTGTCAGACAAAGCATCAGTAACTAAGGGGGGTGGGTCTTTGCGAAGGGTCAGTTAGGCCGATTTCACACCGCACGCACAAACAGAGTGTAAGCAGCGCTTTTTTTTCAGTGCCTATGTTAACAGATTAGAGCATTCACGGGGCACACAGAGGCAGCGTGTTGCAGAGCAGAATTAAAGCCACAGTCAATTGTTCTTGATCAAAATTGACCTGATTAACATGAAAAATAACAAATTTCACCATAAAATCAAGTCAAGTCTGTTTAAAACTAGAGGCATATCATCATATGTGTGTGTGACAGAGGGGAAGTATGCTGCCCATTATAAATCAAAGAACATGGCAGACAGTGGAGGAGAACACCAGAAAATGTTACAGAATGGACAATACTCGTCTGTATTTACATTACACAAGCCGCGGTTCAGCTGCTCCCGCTCTGCACATGCAGAACTTATGCGCTGCATCCACATTGCTTAACCATCCAGTGTGAAAAGGGCGTTAGGCTTGTTGTGGTAGTCGGTGTTACACAGTGTTCGGCCGTACACAGATTACATTACCTGGCCACCGTGGCTCCGCCTCCACTGTTGTTTAGATGTTTTATAGAAATAATAACCATTTAGTTCAGTTGCACAATGGATGCTACAATTATAAACTGAAAGTGTTTGCTTTTGTCCATACAGCACACACTGCACAGTGCAGCAGGAGTCAGATTTCACTAGTGAGGAGAGATGACTGACAGGACGATGGCGGAGGATTTAGTGCGCAACAGATCCTGAGCGTCATTGACAAATATCTTATCTTGTAAAATGTGCAGTCAGTACTGCCACCCCCTATACAAAAGTGAAAAGTGAGCACGCATTCAAAAGTGATTTCAATTAGGCCTATATACAGAGCAACCGTTAGCAAATTAAAAAAATAAAGTGAAAAACACATTCAGAATCCCCCCTCTTCCCTCACTGGTAATACTGGTGTTGTTGAAAGTTTATATACCAGTGTGAAAACTTCCTCACAGTTCCAAACTTCCTTGCTGTGTTGCAGATCGTTTATTTTCCTTGAATTGAGTTTTTTTTTTACTTTTATTTTAGATCAGAATGCACTGAAAGAAGATTATATCACTTGCCATGAATGTGGGATGCATTTCACAAAGCAAGCAAGCTTTAAGCAGCACATGAGGAGTCACACTGGAGTGAAGCCTTTTATTTGCCCTCAGTGTGGAAAGGGTTTCACATTAAAACAAGGCCTTGAGGCTCACATCAGAATTCACACTGGAGAAAAGCCTTTCTCCTGCTTTGTGTGTGGAAAGAGTTTCGCACAACAAGGACAACTTAAATATCATGTGACAAGCCACACTGGAGAGAAGCCTTTCACCTGCCCTCAATGTGAAAAGAGTTTCACAGCCAAACAAAGCCTTAAAATTCACATGAGAATTCACACTGGAGAGAAGCCTTTCACCTGTCTTCAGTGTGGGATGAGCTTCTCACAAGTAAAACACCTTAAGCGTCACATAAGAACACACACCGGAGAGAAGCCTTTCACCTGCATTCAGTGTGGAAAGAGTTACAAAGTGAAGCAAAGCCTTGAAAGTCACATGAGAATTCACACTGGAGAGAAGCCTTTCACCTGCCCCCAATGTGGAAAGAGTTACAGATTGAAACAAAGCCTTGAATGTCACTTGAAAAGTCACACTGGAGAGAAGCCTTTCACCTGCCCCCAATGTGGAAAGAGTTTCACAGTGAAACAAAGTCTTGACAGTCACATGACCATTCACACTGGAGAAAAGCCATTCACCTGCTCTCAGTGTGGAAAGAGTTTCGCTATAAAACGATACCTTGAGTATCACATGAGAATTCACACTGGAGAGAAGCCTTTCAGCTGCCCTCAATGTGGAAACAGATTCGCAATGAAAAGTAACCTTGAGAAACACATGAGAATTCACACTGGAGAGAAACCTTACTCCTGCCCCCAATGTGGAAAGAGATTCACAGTAAAACAAAGCCTTGACAGTCACATGACCTTTCACAATGGTGAAAGGCCATTCATCTGCTCTCAATGTGGAAAGGGTTTTGATGTAAAACTAAAACTTGAGTATCATATGAGAATTCACACTGGAGAGAAGCCTTTCATCTGCCCTCAATGTGGAAAGAGTTTCTCAATGAAAAACAACCTTGAGAGACACATGAAAATTCACATTGGAGCGAAGCCTTTCAGCTGCTTCGAGTGTGGAAAGAGTTTCACCGTGAAACAAGGCCTCGATATTCACATGAGAGTTCACAGTGGAGTGAAGCCTTTCATCTGCTCCGAGTGTGGGAAAAGTTTCACAGTGAAACAAAGCCTTGAGAGTCACATGATGCATCACACTGGACAGAAGCCTTTCACCTGTTCTGAATGTGGAAAGAGTTTCACAGTGAAACAAAGCTTTGAGATACACATGAGAATTCACACTGGAGAGAAGCCTTTCACCTGCTCTCTGTGTGGAAAGAGTTTCACAGTAAAACAAAGCCTTGAGAGACACATGAGAAATCACACTGGTGAAAGGCCTTTCAACTGCCCTCATTGTGCGAAGACCTTCACGCAAATGGGACACCTTAACCGTCACATGAAAAATCACACTGAAAAGAAGCCTTTCGACAGAGTTGGGGAATCTCCTCCTCCACCTGTTTGCAGCATCCATCAAAATGAAGTGACTGCAGTCATAGTTTACCAGAAATCCAACCAGCTATCAGAGGAGATTGATGTAGTCAATATTATATATGATTAGGAGGCCATAACTGATAAGAGACCAATGGGACAATTTGGTTGGGATGCCACATTTACATCCTTACTCAAGCAACTGTTTCAATTGTTCATTATAATGGGGGATGCTTAACCTCAGCTAGATAAAACATTTAATACAATGGGAGTAGACCTAAATCAAATGCATTGGCTAACACTTTACAATTAGTTGACCATAGTCATAATCTCAGTAAATCATTTGAAGATTGAGTCAGTTGAGTAGCAGTGCCATCCACTGCCAGTCGCTATTGTAATTAAGGTTAAACGTATTTGGCTTGCTGTCCGCAGTGGAGGGGCTCGAGGAAGCAGCTTCAACTCGAGCTTAGATATACCCCTCAGTGGGACTACTAACGCTTGGAAGATGAGTATGGTAGCAAAATGCCTAAATTATGTTGGTGAAGCTGAAGAGGTGGAGGGATGCCAAAACAGCTGATGCTGGTGCAAGGTGAACGGCTGCTTATATGCTCCGGCAGTTAATTGAAAGATTAGATTGGTTCACTCCTCTCGAAATTACGTTTAGGAACTTCACTTATTATACATATTTTATACATTCCTTTACCTTGTATATAGATTTCATTTATGAAATGTGTTTCTAATACTGTATAACCTTATATTGTACAAAGAATAGCATGTACATTTCATTAATCTGTGCAAACTGTAACTGATGGAAAGAAAAACTTTATCATCTCTACATGCTTGAGATAAGTAGTCTCTTCAAGACCACAGACACTGTTCAGCAGAAAATTCTCATTGTTTTTTTATAAGAACATGTATATGTTTCTTTTTTATAAGAACATGTGTATATTTCTTTTTAGATACAAACAGCTTTGACAACACAAATATCTAAGGTTATTCAGTAAACTGCTAATTCCTTAACACTTGATTTCATACCTCGTGCTCTTCACCTGCATCTGCCTCGTTTCTACAGAAGAGTTAACTTGACAATATGTTTGAATAATTTTGAATTTCAGACAAAAATCTTGCTGATGGAGAGTAACTGGCAAGAGACAATGACAACTTCTAAAATGTCTGGCACCAGACTTGAGGAAGAAGAGAAAGTCCTGCAGGTCTTCTCACTGAGCTGCTGCAAAACATAAAGACAGTGTGAGTTGTTTCACTTCCATTCAAAGAATTAAATTATTCAATCTGTACCTTGGTGTTGTTTCACCCTATTGTAATATATATCCAAGTGAAACAGCTTCATAAACTAAAAAAAATGCAGGGCGGGACTTGATTTTGTCCATCAGGAATTGATTGGATCACTGCATCTGATGATCCAGAAGACAAATAAGCTGATGACGTTTTATGCAGGCATCCTTTCATAGCCATGACAGCATGCCTCCACAACTGATGCAGCATGCAGCAACTGTTGCATGCAAATCGGACACATCGTCATTTGTTTGGGAGTAGAGCATGCTCAGTCTGCTCTCGAGGGAGCTGGCTGCACCCACTGTAATCATTCACAGTGAGGAAGCTCCTCTCCTGCCTGGCTCTCTTTGTGGTGATTAGGAGTTAGACATCTTTGCCTCGCGGTTCCAGTCCTGCTGCTGTTGAGGTGACTTCGATTGTTGGGGCTGCAGATAGAGTTAGCAGAGGACTTCGAGGCAGGCATATCCCTTTCTCGCGCCTCACCCATTAGCTCTAGAGCTCTCATACCGGATCCGGAAGCCCACTCTGCAGTTTCTACTGATCTGACTAAGGGCATGTTATGGCATCTGGCTCTGAGGAAGATGCAACAAGAATTGAGGTGGACGTTGTCAGTGAGCCCACCCACGGACAGTCAGATAGACAGAGGGTTATTAACAGAACAGTTATTGTAAAGTAGGGGTGGGGGGGAATCGAATCACATATGATTCACACATGGGGAATCGATTCACACACTGCCTACAACACACTGTATCCTTCACTGGAAACCGAAAGTAACTCACTCCCGCCAAACGTTTAGAAATCTTCCATCCGGGAAGTCAACACCAATGTGACTAAAAGTTTGCTAAGAAGTATTTCCTACTAAAGCAAGGCGGTATTTGACTCCGGTAAGCGACTGGTGGGAGTGGCCTTGGACGGCAACATGCACAGTGCGTTATGGGTGTTAAAGTTTTTCTATGTATTTGAGAAGCGTCTCGCTGCAGCCTGTGGTGGACATCCAACCCGGCCTACATCCAAGTGTTACATCAGAAGCCAGGACCATAGCACCCTGCAGCCGATTCTTAAGATTTTATTGGTCATGTCAATCACAGTACTTATTGCCTATACCAAACACCGATCCTTAACCCTACCCGTCACTGTAATCTTAACCAACGAAATTAGCTGCAGGGCGGGTGAAGTGAAGTGGTTTGGGGGGGAAAAAAACACTTCCTCATTAACTTTTAGCATCGAGAAGACTTAACACTCACACCTAAATCTTTATCATTTACATCTTATATTTGTCTTGCCAGACGTCCGCACTGAAATCCTCCTAAAACCCTTATGCCTGAAACACACTCCAAACCTACCCTTATACCCAAAAGTCCTTTCAATCAGAAACCTACATACAACAAATCGGGTTTCCGGAGCGATACAGGGATGGGGAAACATGTAACGTCTGGACTAACTTATGATGCTTTAAGATTTTGGAAAAGCTTTTACCCTTCTGAACTGGTCAATTAAATCATGGCCTGGGCTCTGGCCAGTCTGACTTTTACGGGTCCGTTGTCACTTAAGTTGCCTCGGCAAATGCTAAGTAGAAACTTCTTCAGGTTCCTAGGTGACTTCAAAGATCTCCTAGATCGACCCCATTCTTGGCACAAAGGTTCATGTGGCCACAGGCACATTGTGAAAACACCCAATACACACACACATACTGACATTCTCTGCATTTAACTCATAATTAAACTATCCCAGAATGTTATGATGTATTCCTGTGTGTATGCATGTCCTTGTGTTATAATTAGCCTAGTTATGATTTTTAGTTATTTTAGGATAAGATTAAATGCTTATAACCATATGTGAGAATGTGCCACTCTTTTAATGTCTTCCCACCCTATTGTATTTGGTCTTGAAACGATCCTCTCTTTATGCCTTAATTGATGATATATATCATGTTACGATAAAATGCATTATATAATTTTTTTACTATACTTTGGGGTAAAAACTGTACTAATCTGACACTTTGATTTAGTTGTATGTATTTGAAGTTTCATTTATTAAAATCGATTATATTCACGCTTGATTGTCTCTGTTGCTGCTCATAAATCAGGTCATTTTAACGTTTTGATTTTCGCTACATGCTTTTGTACTGTTATTACTAGAACAGGAGTATCATTCTTTTTGGCCAGAAGAATAATCTTCCTTATGAGTTGATAAGAAGTTTGGACAAACCAACCAGTCTCTTTGAAATAAATTCTAAAACTGAAACTAATTCTGCAAGCTGATCTAGACCATATTATAATCTGTTAAGATTAATTATATATTTCACCTCTGAGCTAAATTCGCTACAGTCACCATAGATACATTATACATATCTATGGGTAGTCACAAGGTGAAGTATTGGGCACGGGCGTAGTTTCTGGCATCACACTTGGATGTGGGCAGAGTTGGATGTCCACCGCAGGCTGCAGCAAGCCCTACTTGACCTATTTGGCAAAAGGGAAGACAACAGCCTTTTTTCTCTGTTTTCTCTATGTAGCACCGATTTCATATGTTTTGCCTTTCTACAGCATAGACAGCCAAGTTTTATTGAAAGCCCATTTTGCCAGTAATTTACATCAATGACTTATTACTTACAACTCTTTCTGTCAATTCCTAATGGAAAGACTATTCCTTTGTTTTGGTGCTGTACCCATACATGGAAATGTTGGTCAGAAAATTAGTTTATTCAATCTTATTATGAATGTGCACTCAAAAGAGTCATCAAAGAACATTCAATAGAATATTTGGCCTGGTTGTATTTTGATACCATCGTGATGTTTTTGAATGCTTTATTCAAATGCACAGATTATGTTATTTTAACACTTAAACAGTTTCACAGTTTGGTCTGGTTTTGTTTTCTTAGTAAAAAAGTGTTATACATATTTTATTTTATTTACAATTAAAAAAAAAACATACCAGGTGCATATTTCTATCTTTATAATAACTAAATTTTAATATTTTACATTATATGAACATATAATGGAAATTTTAAGTTTGGAGCAAAATTAGGTAAATCATGTGAAGCAGCATTAAAATGTATATGAACAAAATGCTCAGTTTAACAAAGGTGTTCCCATTGAAAAAAGTCATCCCAATACTAATTTATTCTATATTATGTTGTGCAATAACTATTGTCCCTACAAGGCACGGATAACAAACAGAACATTGTTTTTGCTTGTTATAAGAACATGTACATTTCTGTTTAGAACACAAATAGCTAAGGATGTTCAGTAAGCAGTGCTCTTTTCATTTCACTTCATTTCCTGCCTCTTGCTCTTCTCCAGCATCTGCATCTTGGTTGCAGACGAGTTAGCATGACAAAAGGTTTAAATAACTTTCATAAGAGAGAGAAGATGGCAATAACAACTACTGAAATTATCAGAAATCTGTCACCAAATGTTAAAAAGAATACAAAATCCTACGGGTCTTCTGCTCACTGAACCTCTAGGAAACAGAAAGACAGTGTGAGTTGATTGTTTATTGCTTTCATTTAAAGAAATAATACAGTACAGTTATTTTTTTTTACATTTGCAGCGTTAGATATTTTAGTAAGTGGAAACCCAGTGCTTGCATTTAAAAGTGTAATGCTGCAATCTCTCAAAAAACAAAACAAAAACACTTTGGGTCTGGAAGATGAAATAAATAGAAAGTAGCAGTATTTTTTTGCTTGGAAAAGCATATGATGTACTGTGTGATATATCCAAATACATATAATATTAGAGGCAATTAATTGAGTTTTAAATTTTCTGTAGAGATAACCAAAGTGATGTTTTTTACAAGGAAGTATTCATCTAAACTATAAAAACAACCTGATTACTGTCAGGTTTTAGAAACTGAGAACAGAGGAAAACATAATTAAAAAGAATTGGGATTGGAAAGAAAAATGGGATTAACAGAGACAGGAATAAAGAATGGCTATGGAAAGTGTTGTGAATGAACAAAGCAGATGATGTAGTTTTTTATATGATGTTATAGATATTACAGGAAAATAAACCCAGAAGATGGCAGTAGTGCAACGCCTCTGGATGCAAGCTGCTGTTGATCCCGAAAGAAGAAGCGGAAGAACTGACTGATGGAGCGATCTGCAAAATAAACTGGATCGAGCATTTACTGGAGATAAAGATGGAGCAGCATGAAGATAACCAGACAACACCAGATGTGATGATTAAAACATGCCAGTCATCACCGAGGCAAGAACGGATGAATGAAAGACCGTGTAAGTTTGTTATTTCTGACTGATTCTGGTTAAATTCACGTAACCTAATAAAAAGATACGTGCGTCAAATGATTTATGCCTAAAGGCCAGTTCACATCAAGAACGATAACTATAAAGATATCTATAACGTTATTTGCATCCACACCACCGATAACGGTCTGTTTATTCTAAGCTATTGGGGGTTCTTGTTGCATTTACACGGCTGTAACCAGCAGATGTCCTCAGCATGCTATGTTTCAAGTGAATCTAGCTAGTGCAGGCCCGGTTTCACAGACAGGGCTTAGACTAAACCAGGATTAGGCCTTAGTTCAATTAGGGCATTTAAGTAACTTTTATAAACGTGAAAAACATATTACTGATGTGCATCTTGAGACAAAACAATTGCACTGACATATTTTGAGATTTCTCAGAGCAAGTTTCTTTCAGTTGAAACAGTTCAAACATGCATTTTAGTCTGGGACTAGCTTAAGCCTTGTTTGTGAAACCGGGGGATAATCTAACAGTGAATTAAGCTGATGTATAGTGGAATAAAAACATCACCTAGTGTTTTTAACTGCTACTTCAAAGGAAGCAAGACAATGCCGAAATTATCCCTGGATAACTTACCCGGGGTAATTTTATGTTACACCGTTTGCTAGCCCGGCACGATCTTATCTCTGTCGATAGTACCATTTATTCCTAGGTTTTTTTTTCCCAATATATCCATTTTCTTACCCTTGAAAAGGCGGTTTGTCTTGTCAAACAGTGGTGGTTTTTTTTTCTGGATCTCGGCGATTAACGTCTGCCATTTTAAATTCGCGAGCCCTTAAATTAGAATGGATTCTGGTTGGCTGTCAGTGTTTTATCATTCAACAGCTGGAAATAAATAGTTCTGAAAGTGATCCTAACGATATCTTTCCTCTATAGCGCTATCGTTATAGCTATATCGTTATATGGACTCGTTCTGCTATTCTTTTATATTTAGAACAATATCTTTATCATTATAGTATCGTTCTTGGTGTGAATGAGCCTGGAAGTTCAGATGCAGTAGCGGCCTTTGTACAGATGTGTGCAATAGTTAGGGATTTTTTTTTTTTTGTCAACATTAGTTGACTAAAATTGAAACCAAAGAAGCCAATAGCCATAGAAAAAGTGATTTTTAGATGGATAAAATGTTTATATGATTTAATAACCGAGACGATTCAGTAATTGTGTAGTAAAATAACCATAGAATGAAAATATGGGAAATCAGGTAATGGTCTACTTTTCAAAGCAGTCTTAAAATATCTAAGCATGCACAATGCCTGAGTTTAAATCTGGGGTCTGTTCTTTGTAATCTCACTAAATACAATTTGACAGATGCCAGATCTTCAAATAGTGATAATTGATCTCTGGCTAATTTGGTTCTTCAAATTAATTTATGGACTTGGTTAAAATATCTGGATAAAGTAGACTGATATTACTGTATGTTCTTGTGTTCAATGGTTAGTTCACCCAAAAAAGAAAATTCAGTCATTATTTACTCACCCTCACTTGTAAGACTTTCGTTCATTTTTGGAAAACAAAATGTAAATATTTTGAATGAAATCTCCATTGACAGTCTACGCAACTACCGCTTTGACACTTCAAAAGAGATCATAAAACTAATCCATATGAATTTGAAGGGTTTAGTCCAAATTTTCTGAACAGACACGTTGATCACATCGCATTTTACTGTGAAATGAGAGTTCTGTGTCTTTATGAAAATCAACACATTGTAATGATTTATCTCATCCACCTGCAGTTAATTGGAATGTTATATTTTATTACTTTGATATAACGATCCACACATCACTAGTGCGCATAATAAACAGAATGGTGTCATGCATTGGTGTGACACTAATATAGCTCTTATAGTTATGGTTGTAGGTGTGAAATGGCCTGAAAGGGTTAGTTCACCCAAAAATGAAATTTCTGTCATTTATTACTCACGCTTATGTTATTCCAAACCCGTAAGACCTTCGTTCATCTTCGGAACACACATTAAGATATTTTTGATGAAACCTGAGAGCTTCTGACCTCCCTGTACACAGCAATGTCATAACAAATGTCAAGGTCCAGAAAGGTAGTAAAGATATTGTTAAAATAATTCATGTGACTACAGTGGTTCAATCTTATGGAGCCACTAAAGGGACATGGTGTTGCAGGGCTCCAGAGAAAAAAATAAAAAAAATAAAAAATAAATTAATTAAGGTGCCATTGGCTCCTATAAGTAAAAAAATAAATAAAAAAATAGGCGCCAATTTTTTTTTTTTTAAGCGCCACAAAAGAATAAATGTGTTTTAATTTTGTCATGTGTTGTCACGTCTGCCCTCCTTTTACAGCATCAGCATTTTCATCCATCTTGTGGAAGTCCTGGGAAGTAAGGCTGTGTTCGAAACCACATACTTCTCTACTATATAGTAGGCAAAAAGCAGTAGGCGAATGAATATTATGTCCAAAACCTTAGTATTCATATAGGTGAGAATTACCGGGGCTTTGGACTAATTCTCGCGAGATTCGGACTTGCGTATACTAATGTTGCGTTCGAATATGCCTACCTACCTACTATATAGTAGGAGAAAACAGTGCGAGAAAAGAGTAGTATGTTTGAACCCTCCAGTACTCATTAAAGAGTAGGTGAGAAATCCCCGGATGGTCTACTGCTCCCGCCCAGATTCTGAAGCACTCATCATCGGATACTTTTATATCCCTGCCTTCCCAGGAGGCCACGGGAAAGGATACATCATTAGCTAACCTGGCGGAGACCAGCGAATGTGAGTATTACAAACCAAAAACATGGTTCCTTGTGTTAAAATCACATTTGTTGAGCTACTGTAGAGTATTCTGTTAAATTGTTGAAGGTGTAAAGATGCTAGACAGTATAGTATAGTTGTGATTTTGCTGTAAAAACAAATTTTATTATGTGTAGCTAACTGGGGAGCTCCAGTAAGCACACGCACGTCTCCAAAGTGGATTTAAACACATTCTAAACCATATACATCTTAAACCATATACATCTTAAATGTCTATTTAACATTTGACAGGAAAATCTTCAATAAATATTGCAGATGAGCACATCACAACATGAAATACACATCTGAGTGATGTATGCACTTGCTTTTATGTAGAATTCACTGTTATCAACACTGCTTACATTAGATACATTTGTGTTGGATATAAAGTGAGTTAACACATCATCAACTACCTCAACATTTAAATGTAGTATTGAGCACATAAATCACAGAGGAAACTTGAATCTTGTCTGGATGTTACAGGGACTGATGAGCACACGTGTGTTTATCCAGTGGAGAGAGGCTGATGAAGGAAGGGTTTGAGTGAGTATAACAGAAACAACAAATGTGGTTCATTTTAATTATTGTAACTTCAAACAGAGCTATTACAGCACTTTTCTGATTCTTGATTTCTGTGCATTTGCTGCAGAACTTTTGTGGTGGAGCCGGACCTGCAAGGAAGGCGATGGCGGCATTTGTGAAAAAAAAGGGAAAACCTGAAGTAAAATCATTTTGTTACTTCTAATATAGAAGTCAAATGCCATTGTGCTGTTAAAGGATTAGTTCACTTTCAAATAAAAATTTTATTGGAAATGGTGTAGAGCCATGGATGAGACCCTCCATCACTCCACCTTATTGCCTCATCTGGCCTGGATGTTGCTGTGGTCTCTTCATCCTCAGTGAGCCCAGAGCCAAACAAAAGAAAAAAACAAATACAAAAAAACACAGGGATTGAACAGCTTGAAGGCGAGTAAATAATGACTGAATTTATATGTTTGGGTGAACTCACCCTTTAAGCCCCCAAATAGTTATTTTATGAAATGATATGTTTATGCATTCATAATATAGCAGTACCTTGAAGAAATAAATTAAGAAATAAGCAGCTTTATTGAGCGTTTGTGCTTGTGACACTTACAAAAATTGATTTACAAAAATCACATTTATTTATGCATTTGGCAGAAGCTTTTATACATAGTGACTTACAGTGCACTTGTTACAGGGACGATCACCTTGGATCATCCTGGAGTAAAGTGTCTTGCTCAAGGACACACTGGTGTTGATGGCTGCGGAGAACGAAGCAGCAACTTTCTGCTTACCAGTTCAGTGGTTTAGCCCACAACAGCACACAAGTAATAAAGCTACAATTGTAAAAATATGAAATGAAATTTGGCAAGAAATAGAATGCTGACATGAATTGTAAAACATTTTAATCTGTTTAAATGTTTTACAGGTATGCTCATGGAGAGCAGGCACTCAAATGTTTGGAGCAGATACAGCAGCAGCAGCCATCTTCTCCCACTCCTGCTTCAAGGTTGTGGGGTTCAAGGGGCGTCATTATGGTCTTCCTCATCCTCTGGATCAGCGATGTCCCCATTGAGGAGAGCCAGATTGTGAAGCACAGCGCAGCACGCAACAACCTCAGGCAAAAAGGCATGGCTCCACTCTGGCCATGAAGAAAATAGAGCACCAGCATGTTTTCAGGATGCCAAAGGCTCGCTCTATGATGCTTCGCACACGGGAGTGCTTGCTGTCGAAACAAGCCTGCATGATTGCACGTCAGATTCCAATCTGACTGCAGCAATGAGGGACATGATGGATGGCAAAGACAGACGAAGGTGGGCAAGGTGGTCAGCTGCTTCATCAAAATAAAGCTGCAGAATTGGCACAGCTGTGTTGAGATGGCAGTAGGATGTGGGGTTCACCACCTGTAAATACATGATTGTTAGAACAATAAGTTTGAATAAAGATTTGATCTTTGATTTTGAATAAAGATCTTCAAACAGTGTCCCAACGTCTCCTTTGTGCAGACATTGCAAACGCTGAGGAAAACCACACTAGGAAGGGTTGGTGAGTTACTGATGGCATGAGGTGTTGGTCCACCTGTCGCTCATATCTTTTTTTTTATTGCAGAACTTATAACTGATCAGATCAGATCAAAGATACCATGGTTGTATCTTTAACAATGAACAATCATGATGACAAAAAAAAACAAATATCATGGGTTTGAGTACATCATAGTATGAGATTATATACACAAAAAAAGGACAACGGCAAGGTTAAATATCTTTGAATAATTCATCATAATGCATAAACAAATGCATTTTTTATTCATAAGCCTAAGGGATGAAACAAGAGTTACATTCAACAAGAGGAAAATATAAAGGAGATTTAAAGGTGGTAAAGAGGATGTTTTGTTTAATACCTTTTTGCAATATTACTTGAAACTGTCTTTACTAAGTGATAAAAGACTATTTATTAGGTGCACTGAAAGGAATATTATTAATATACATCACCTGTGCACGAGGTAGGGCCTTAAATACATCAGCCAATCGTTTACGCGATCATCACGTAAACGATTGGCCCTCTGGCTTGTCAATCACTGCCATTGTGAGAGACGTGCGCGGATTGGCCCTCTGGCTTGTCAATCACTGCCATGACGTTCCTTGTGAGAGACGCGCGGCTGCGCGCTCTAGTAACTTTCCACACTCTACAGGCGCTGCATGCAATGTTTTTGTCAGGAGACAGGAGTAACAACTGCAGATTATGAATCACCTGCGGTGAGTCCGACATAATGAATCCACTAAGTGTGTGCGCGGCGTAACGATTGTAAGGCCGATTATGAATGTAAATTGATACTTATGACTGATTGCGCTCAAACGCGTCCAGTCAGAGCCAGTTGCGTTTAGTCTGCGATTACAGTCGGTGTTCAAATTCCATGTGAAAGTATATAAATCTGCTTCAGTCGCAGAAAACAATCACTGTATGTTGAGCATAGTCAGAATGTTTTAGCTAGTCGTAAAATGTGTGCCCGGCTTAATAACACAGCGAATGCCGGTGGCAAACAAACACTCGTGCACGAGTTTTGGGAGGCGTTCACTTGAAATGAGCTGTGAAGGAGGGGGATTGTTCTTCCGCATGCGCTCATTTCAAAAACTCAGTCGACGAAAACATCCCCTGTACCACCTTTAAGGCACTTTTGCTTGTGGATGAAATTTTTCTTAATTTTGCATTTAAAATAAAGAAATTAACATTCAAGAGGTAACGATTTTGGGTTTTCGTGATAAAATAATATCATTAAGGATAAAACTGTGGGTCACATTAGTAGGGTTAAAAATGTTATTTTTGGGGTTAACTTAAATCAACCCAAAATTTACTACAATCAGAAAAAAAATGGGAAGCTGTTTCTTCAACAAGACCACAAAATGAGCAAGTTTCATCAGTATCAAGATATTTACAGATAAGATTAATTAAACCCGTCACTTTTAAGTTTTAAGTCTTTTAAGTTGTTGCACTTGTGATAACGTCAACATGGCGAATGATGTCCGGATGTGGTTTCAAATGCAGCCAATGACTCAATGACTTACTCATTCAGACATATACTGCTACCTACTGGCAGTTTTAATTTCCTATTTAGAGTATCATTTAAAAAAAAAAAAAAAAATCCAATTTCCATATTAATAAAAAAAATAATTAAAGGTACAGTTCACCCAAAAATAAAAATTCTGTCATCATTTACCCATATATGTTTAATAATAATATACACAAAAAAATAGATGATGATCACAAAAATCTGTGATCTATAAAAACTCAGGTGGACATTAAACAAAAAAGTTTTTTCCAAAATCTTGCCTAATAGAGGAAAGGGCTATAGCAAAGTGCATCTAAAAGATAATAATCTTGTATAAGTCTTACCATTTAAATCCCTCCAGGATTTCACGGGACTTTTTTCTCATTTTTGCAGCCTAAAATGACTGAATTTGCTGCGGCTTTCCTCATATGTTTTCGGCAATATTTGTGGCATTTCTTGTTGTTTTCAGTTAAAATATACCACAGACAACATTCTTATAACATTGTTATTACTTTTCTGTTCTTGTGAACCATTGCAGGACTCCAGAATAACATTTGAGGGCAGTAGCACCGGTGCCATTAAGTCTAGAATCGCAAAATCTTGGAGGGACTGATTTAATAGCAACAATTCAAGAATGAAAGATTCAACCTTTAGTATGTCAAAGTTAAAACAATGACGTCTGTTGCAAATGAATTGGGTGCAGATTTATAACTTTGGCTTTAATGTCCTTGAATTGAGTTTTGACTTTGATTTTTAATGCTTATTGTAGGTCTGAAAGATCTGAAAGAAGATTATATCACTTGCTATCAATGTGGGATGTGTTTCACCAAGCAAGCAAGCCTTGAAAAGCACATGAGAATTCACACTGGAGAAAAGCCGTTCACCTGCCCGCAGTGTGGAAAGAGTTTCACATTTAAACAAAGCATTGAGAGACACATGAAAACCCACACTGGAGAGAAGCCTTTCACCTGTTCCCAGTGTGGAAAGAGTTTCACAGTGAAACAAAGCCTTGAGAGTCACATGAGAATTCACACTGGAGAGAAGCCTTTCACCTGCTCTCTGTGTGGAAAGAGTTTCACAGCGAAAACTACCCTGAATTTTCACACGAGAGTTCACACTGGAGAGAAGCCTTTCACCTGCTCTGAGTGTGGAAAGAGTTTCACAGAGGATAAAAAACGTAATATTCACATGAGAATTCACACTGGACAGAAGCCTTTCACCTGCTCTCAATGTGGAAAGAGTTTCAACATGAAACAAAACCTTGATATTCACATGAGAAATCACACTGGAGAAAAGCCTTTCGTCTGCTCTCAATGTGGAAAGAGTTTCACAGTGAAACAAAACCTTGAGTGTCACATTAAAATTCACACTGGAGAGAAGCCTTTTACCTGCTCACAGTGTGGAAAGAGTTTCACAGAAAAACAGAACCTTAAATGTCACATGAGAATTCACACTGGAGAGAAACCGTTCACCTGCTCTCAGTGTGGAAAGAGTTACACAATGAAGCAAAGCCTTGATATTCATGTGAGAATTCACAATGGAGAGAAGCCTTTCACCTGCTCTCAGTGTGGAAAGAGATTCACAGTGAAACAAAACCTTGACAGTCACATGAGAATTCATACTGGAGAGAAGCCTTTCACCTGCTCTGAGTGTGGAAAGAGTTTCACAGAGAAAAAAAAACTTAATATTCACATGAGAATTCACACTGGAGAGAAGCCTTTCACCTGCCCTCAATGTGGAAAGAGTTTCACACAACAAAACCACCTTAAATGTCACATGATACTTCACACCGAAGAGAAGCCTTTCACCTGCTCTCAGTGTGGAATGAGTTTTAACATGAAACAAAAGCTAGAGAGACACATGAGGATTCACACTGGAGTGAAGCCTTTCTCCTGCTCTCAGTGTGGAAAGAGTTTCACAGTGAAACAAAATCTTGAGAGACACATGAGAATTCACACTAGAGAGAATGGAAATGCTGTGAGTGTGGAAAGAGTTTCAACATGAAATACAAGCTTGATCTTTTTATGTGATTAGGAGGCTTGTCTGATAAAACATTAATGGGAAAAATTAGTCTGGTTAACACTCCTAGAATTAACATGCAAGTATTTGTGAGAGACCCTCTGCAACATTATCAACACTCATATTGTAATAACAAACAGGGATGCACCGATACCACTTTTTCCTAAAGGAGTCCGATACTGAGACTTTGATTTTTGGTACTCGCCGATACCGAGTCAGTCAGACACCTTTATTTATATAGCGCTTTTTACAATGTAGATTGTGTCAAAGCAGCTTTACAATGATAACTGGTACATTATTTTGGCTGCACAGCAGCTCTTCAAGAATAGTGTCAATGCAGGCAGATCAAAGCACTGTTAAATATCAAATGTCAAGTCAAATGTCAAGTGTCCCCAACTAAGCAAGCCAAAGGCGACAGCGGCAAGGAGTACCAATACCTGCATTTTCATCATTGCATTTGTCATTTTTAACATTGCTTTTCTCAACAGTAGTTTTCAGGTACAGAAACTGAATAATCAAATGTAAAATAACACTGCATAGTCTTCACTGTATAATTCAAATATAGATTGATCTTTATTAAAGATAGGGTAGGACATTTTCGAAGAGGCAAGCAATAGCGAGCAAGCTTTGAAGCGTAAGATCGCACCCTCCCTTCAGAGTGCCTCCAGCAGGGAGTGCACAGCAGGGAGCAAACAAAAGCGCCATGAGGGACATCTTTAAACTACCTTATGTCTCAAAGTACATAATATTACAATAATAATGAATGTAAACAACTGAAAGGGCAGTGACTTGAATCACCTGACTGCTGCAGATTCATTTTGGCATTGATAGTGTTGCCATTGAAACTCCTCCAAGTATAACGTGACGGGTTTCCATCTCTTCCAAATTATGGTAGTATCGCGTAAACTCAACAAAAGCTTGTTGTTTTGATTCGGTAGGAACTGTAAAACATGGCTGCTGTTTTGGTTGCGGTGTTTGTGACTGGCGTCAGTTTTAACTCTGCATAGCATGAAACACGCCGATGACGTGTGATGTCTGTGCGAACAGGGTGCGTGAGGGTATATAAAAACAGTTGACAGGCAGGTAGGACATCCGGACCAAGGGATTTCATTGGATGAACGTTCAATGTTCCTACACCTTCCACAGACAATATAAATACATTAAGAGCACTTAACTTAGTGATTGTTATCGGGATGTGAAAAGACTTTCAACCAACATAAAAAAAGGTTTTTGAAGCAAATCACCTACCCTGCCTTTAAAGTTATAAAAGTTATTCAATCAAGAACAGTGAGTGATTTTCTTTTTGTGCTTTGTTGTTAGATTAACATTAAGCAGCAGGTAGGCCTATATTAGGCTGCTGTAACTTTAAAAGCTGCATGTATCCAATATACTGTTACACACGTTTTCTTTCTCAACTGTTTACGTTCACTTAAGACATAACCAACTCAAGAAGGTGTGTGTCACAGTTCCCTCGTTTCCTGGACTCCATTTCCCAAGATCCTCCTGTCTCAACACCTGCACTCACTTCCCTCGTCATCTCCCCAGCAGCACTCATCACCTGCACCTGGACTTCCTCATCAGCACTCCCTTTATAATGGACTCACTCTGCTCCTGCAGCCCACGAGCCACAAATCCGCTCCAGCCCGCCTTCTAGTTCCAGCCCACAGGTCCCTTCTTACCACCAGGGATTTCCCCAAGAAAATTTTTTGGGGGGGGGGGGGGGGGGGGGGGGGGGGGGGCCCATGTACCCGTGTGTGGGGAACTCCTGGCCGGGGTTCTGACGTCGCCATGGCCTGCTACAGCTCCTGACCCACCATGGCCTGCTACGGCCTCTGACCAGCCATGGCCGCCCACGGCCTCTGACCCTCCATGGCCGCCCACGGCCTCTGACCCTCCATGGCCGCCCACGGCCTCTGACCATCCATGGCCCCCCACGGCCTCTGACCCGCCATGGCCGCCCACGGCCTCTGACCCGCCATGGCTGCCTGGACCCATGGACCCGTCCTGGACACCTCCGCTCCTGTCCGCTCCTCTCCCTCCACCGGCGTGAGGTCTCCAGGGTGCCCACCCCCCCTCCCCGGTTGTTCCATCTACGGCGCGAGGCCGCGCCTCCCGGGAGGGGGAGATACTGTCACAGTTCCCTCATTTCCTGAACTCCATTTCCCAAGATCCTCCTTTCTCAACACCTGCACTCACTTCCCTCGTCATCTCCCCAGCAGCACTCATCACCTGCACCTGGACTTCCTCATCAGCACTCCCTTTATAATGGACTCACTCCCTTCACTCCCTGTCCAATCTTGTTGTTGGTTAACGTGTGTATATTGTGTTTTATCTCCTGCGTTACTCATTAAAACCCTGTATTGTGGATATCCATTCTTGTCTCTTCAGCACAGCACACGTAACAGTGTGAAAGAGAATTCGATTCAGTATTTCGAGAACTACTGAATTTAGTTCTCTTTTGTGTCTTCTTGCACTTGAATATTTAATTTGGCAAGGCTTAAAACACATGCAAATGATAAACTTTTGTGACGATGCAGCACTGGCCCGATTAGGACAGTGGTATTTTCCGTCAAGTGTCTCGTGCATCATTTACACTTGCCTCTGACCTTCGGGCAGTTGAGTCCTGTCTAGTGCAGGGGCACAGTAATCACATAGCTTTTTTTTCTTTAAAGGTGCCCTAGAATTGAAAATTGAATTTACCTTGGCATAGTTAAATAATTAGAGTTCTGTACATGGAAATGACATACAATGAGCCTTAAACACCATTGTTTCCTCCTTATGTAAATTTGGTTTGTGCAAAAGACCACTGAAAAACAGGTGAATCTCAACATAACACAGACTGTGACGCAACAGTCATGATCATTAATATGTACGCCCCCAACTTTTGCATATGCCAGCTCATGTTCAAGGCATTAGAGAAGCCAGTATTAACGTCTAGAGCAGCACAGCTGAAACAACAGACTTTATGCAGGTAAGCAAGCAAGGACAATAGCGAAAAATGGCAGATGGAGTAATAACTGATATGATCCATGATAACATGATATTTTTAGTGATATTTGTAAATTGTCTTTATAAATGTTTCTTTAGCATGTTGCTAATGTACTGTTAAATGTGGTTAAAGTTACCATTGTTTCTTACTGTATTCACGGAGATCAGAGTCATGTCGTAATTTTCATTATTAAACACTTGCAGTCTGTATAATTCATAAACACAACTTTGTCATAAACATTCTTTATAAATCTCTCCAACAGTGTGTAATGTTAGCTTTAGCCCTGTTAGCTGCAGCATAGGCTACTATCAAACTCATTCAGAATCAAATGTAAACATCCAAATAAACACCATACTTACATAATCGGATATGCTGCATGACGAACACTTTATAAAGATCCATTTTGAGGGTTATAATAGCTGTGTTTATGCAATTGCAAGCTTGGGGGCGGGGAGCGCAAGCATTTAAAGGGGACACACGCTGGATCGCCGCATATTTAATTATGCCCCAAAATAGGCAGTTAAAAAACTGAATTAAAAAAAAAAATCTGTAGGTTATTTTGAGCTGAAACTTCACAGACACATTCAGGGGACACCTTAGACTTATATTACATCTTGTGAAAAGGCATTCTAGGGCACCTTTAATAATGTAGTGAACCACTCGATATACACAAATCACATAGCAATTTAATTTTTACTTGCTTGTATGTGACACGTGTGCTGATTGAGTGATCAGCAATCAAGAGCATGCAACAGAAGTGCGCACTCACTCTCTACCATCAGTTAACTTTAGTAATATGTTACTATGTCCGATACCTCCATTATGCTCTCTGTTTGATCTGTTGTCTGTGTTTCTTTGTCTGAGCACAAACACTGCACACATGCTGCATGGTATTGTTTTTTTGGTATTTGGGCATTTTAATGAGTACGAGTACACGAGCGCAGTATCAGACTTGATACCGATACTGGTATTGGTGCATCCCTAAAAATATAGCCACAAGTAGCAATAATCGGGGTCCAAGCACTAATGGCCCATGTAGATGATTAAATGTATCTTTTGAAGTGGATTTTTGGTAGCAAAGTCCATCTTAAATCTTCATGGAAAGTAAGGGTTTGTTTGTAAAGTGTGTGGTGTATTTGTGGACTCAACATTTAAATTTAAATATTTGTGGATATTCAACATTTGAATTTAGATTAATCTAATGTCATAGGTTGTCACAAGACAATTTCAAATAAATGTGAAGATATCATTTGTTGCTCAAAACCAAATATATATATGTAATGCACACTTAAACAGCAAACTCGTAGGGAGTTTGCTGTTTAAGTGTGCATTACACAAGGGAAACATATCAAGTTGGTCCTGTTCAACAAAAGAGGGTGAGCTTTGACCTGAAGCCTCGCAATTTGTCTGTAGAAGTGAGAATATTTTCATCTTTGCCTTGCATTTGTTATACAAGGGTGGATTAGAACTCAGAACCTCTGGCACACTGAACAGAAATTCTGCCAGTAGTCCATCAGAACACTATAATTTCAGATGCGGATCCACGTATTTATTGACTAATGTAAATATTGTTGATACTAATGACATATTGTATTATAGTAGATGTAAGGATGAAACTATCATATTAAACATGAGGTCTATGTCAATAAATTTTGTGCATTTATTATTGTAATAATACAATTACAATACACCCTAATACATAAATACACTCCTGTCCCACACACTTTTTAAAACAAAGTTATGCCATTGTGAGGAGGAAATATCACGAGAGTGAGTCAGTGAGGTATAGCAAACAACAAAGTGTGGATAAAACAAATCAAGATTATGCATATGCTAATGAGATTATTAAGCTCTCTCAATAAAATTATTCTCTCATCCAGAGTGCTGAAAACACCTTACAGATGGCGAGTCCTGCTGATCAACACAATGTAAATGGAACAAGAACAGAGCCCAAACATGTATAATGCCATTTTTACAAACCAGCAGCAATGTAAAACCAAAAAACAATATTATGAAAATGTAATCTATTAAATGATCTAAAAAGCATTAAATGCCACTAAATATAAAGTATATGTAGTTGATCATTTATGTACTTTTATTATTTTTTATTTCTTGTTTTTGTGTGTTTTCTGGGAGAGTTTGGTTAATCTGGCCAACAAAATATCACACTCCATTCTGCATTATGCATAGCTATATGTTTGCACATTAGAATCTAAATTATAAAACTGAACCGAGATCAGGTAAAACCATTAGACACTGGTTCATGGGTCCAGCCAGAGATCTTATAATATGGATCTAAAAGGCTCTGGTTCAGCAGACGCCTCCTAGCGGTGAACCTCGAAATGTTTCGAACCGGTATATGACGTGACGAGGTCTCGTTGCTGAAATCACGTGACTTGTCCAGTCTGACGAGCTCCGAGCCACGGATTCACATACGTCTCCGGTTATTCAAGCAGCGTTTGGAACGCTAATTCGGTGATTTCAAACCAAATACATTTTGGTTGGAGAATATCTATTAGAGAATAGGATGAATGAAACGATGATGGAGACTGATGAAATCAGCTGCGTCGAACATTTCCTAGTAATAAAGATGGAGCAGCCTGAAAACAACCAGACCACAATGGGACCAGATGTGAAGCCGAAAACATGCCAGACGACACCTATGCAAGAGTGGAAGAATGAAAGACAGAGTAAGCTGGTTATTTGTCACTTACAATGTAACAAAATCAATTAAAATAATTTGTTAATTGTGTTAGTTTTTGATCATTACTAATTAAAAGCCATATAATGCACACCAGATGTTCAAATGTCCACAATAGTAGGAACATTTTCAGACCAACTATATTTTAAAGGTACACTGTGTAACTTTTTTTTTTTTTTTTTTTTTTGGTTCAAAATGAATAACATTTAAATAATGAGTCAATACATTATCAATCCTTCCAAAACAAGTTTTCACTTAAATTGCATAAATTTCATCAAACAGTTGCGGGGACAATAAACAAAATTTCTCAAGAGCAATTTTTAAGAGGACACAAATAATACAGCCAAAATTGCACTTGTAAGGATATGGGTTCACAAAGGAAAGCCTGCTACTGCTATTACCAGCATCATCTGTATTAAAGAATTTTTTTTTTTTTTTTAAGTGAATAAACTCAGTAAGTAGGCCTTGACAGAGTTCCACAACTATTGAAGAACTTTATTCTCTCCCACCGGACTTTTGTGCAAAATTTGCATTCCAGGGTAGATCGGCTGATTATGCTGCAAATTATGCCGATTAGTAGGCAGGCGCTTCTGCGAGCAGCTAAGTGTTGTTGTGGAACACGTGACCAGGGATGGGCAGTATTTATGATACATGTATTTCAAATACAAAATAGTATTTTGTAATTTGTATTTGATAGGGTTGATGAAAATGGCTTTGTATTTTGTATCAAAATACTTTAGTGTTTTGTATTTTTGTAGTTTTAAAATACTGCAAAATACTTTGCAAGAAGTCTACATGATGACATCATAAAAATGCAGCTTCTGATTGGTGCTTGCTCAGTGGTTTGCCCAGACTTGAGTTCAGAACAGATGTTAAGTTTTGGTGTTGGTTTTAGTAGCTTAGGCTAAATAGTTTAACATTTTACAATTTACATAACGTTCTTGAAAACTATAATACCGAGCAGCAGCCCCCTATATTTATGATTAACAATCAAATGATTAATTAGTTAGATACTAGTTGCTATGAATACAGGTGCCATCAGTTGTCTTCTTATGAATTACTTGTTTGTCATTGAGTCAGTGTTGCTGATGCAAAGTAGGCCCTTTGTTACTAAACACCAAGTAACTAAATTAGGATACAGTTATGAGTCATTTGCAAACATTATACTGTTGGTTACTTTAAAACTAACCTTCATCTGGGAGATCAAAGTGAATATTTGATCTGTTAAAGACACAATATGTAAATTTTCGCTGCTAGAGGTCGCTTATTCAGTCGCTTATCCTTGATTTTGTGGAATCATGGGAGGTGTTTTCTTCACGTCCACAGCCGGTGGAAAAGAATCGGGACGGGACTCGGTCAGAAATCATGTTCATGGATGAGATTATTAACGTTACCAAGTGATGTTGGAGCTGAACGAGACTGCTGGAGTGAATGTTAATGAGAGACGAGCACGACACATGCCTCAAGAGCAGCAGAACTTTTATTATGCCACAGTCGCTGCTTCCGCTTTTTTTCAGTCTAACGTATGTGGAGTAACGCAGCGCTGTTTATCATATCGTTAGCCTCATAGCATTAATTGCCCAGATCATATTTCAAAGGCAGATATCACAATTTGGCCAAAAAATGACTTAGGTAATTATGCTATGAGGCTAACGATATTAGATACATTTGTGTGTTGAAAGTTGTTATAATGCTACTCTGCGTTCGCTCGGCGGCTGCTATGAGACACTGCAGTAAGCTAGATCGATATTAGTCATGGTAAAAAATGGTACTCGCTGTAAATCAAGAAAACGAGATTTAAACAAGAAGCTATATAACATATAGTTTTCTGTTGATGAATGAATCCAAACAGTTCCTCATTTGTTTTAATAAAACATATAATGGTTTCTACTAAATAAAACCGGAAATTGAGGGTATGATGTCATTGATAGGTGATGCACGGACACAGGTTGTGTCCTGTTTAAAATTGCTTATTTCTCTGGATTTAATAATTCTTGGAAACATTTGGGATAATGTTCACAAGTCAACAAAATATATAACATTGTTCTAGAGGTTTTTAAATATTTTAATCCAAAAATCCTACATATTGTGCCTTTAACTGGTTGCATGTCAGATTTATTGCATGACTCGGGCAGAGAAAAGCTTTTGCTATCAAACATTGTTTGTCAGTCAGTGTAATGGTGAAGGGATAGATCAAATAGGCCAATTGATGGAAGGTTTGTGGAGAAATTTCATGCTCCCTTGTAAAAGTATTTTTTAGTATTTTCAAAATACAAAAATACAGTAGTTTATTTTGATACATGGTGTGGCTGCTGTATTTTGTAGTTTATTTTGATACATCTAAAATTAAAGTATTTGGTAATTTATTTTAAAATACATTTTTATGTATTTTTGCCCAACCCTGCACGTGACACTGTCTCTTGCGGGAAGCAGATTGCAATTCCACCGGCATAAATGCCTGGGTATACTTCATTCTCCGTGTTCCGCTGCGTCTAGCGCAAAGTTGAGCGTGCGAGCCTTTCAGAGTATACTCTTTTGGCGGTAAGCGTGGAGAGATGCGTTCGTGAAAATAGCATATAACAGTATGACGGGACAGATGAATTTATTGAATAAATTCATTATATTTGTTTTGTTTTTGTGCACAAAAAGTATTCTCATCACCATAATGTTAAGGTTGAACTGCTGTAGTCATGTTGACTATTTTATCGAGGACTTTAATACCTTTCGGAACCTCAAAAGGTGCAATGACGTTGCTGCCTATTGCCGCTTTTCCACCGCGTGGTACTACTCAGCTCAGCTTGGTACGGCACGGCTCAGTTCGCTTTACTTTCGGTTTGCTTTTCCATTGCAGTTAGTACTGCTTCAGAGTGGGTGGGATTATAGACTGATCGTTACAGTTGCGCCACCTCTACTGCCGTGGATCCGCTCCTCGTCTACTGACCACGGTACAGCCATTTCTTTTTTCAAGTTGCGTGTGACAGTCGTTTTAAAGCAAGTCAGTTCACGAACAAATGATACTGCGGTGGCTGTTACTGACTATTTAAATCTAGCAGGTTTGGTGTTTCGTGTTTCAAATCCAGTGACGCTGGTAGTGACGATTCTTTCTAAACCAATCAGTGATCTGCAGAGTAACAGAAAAAAAACCCCCACCAAAAAACGTGTTGAGGTGGTCACATAAACGTTATAACAGGGGATTGGGTTCAAATTCCATGCTGAACACTTCATTTTTAATGAATCAGGATACATAGTAAGAGGTCTACACCTTTGTATAAAAATGTTCAGTTTCATTTGAGCAATGTTCATCTCACTTTATTGTCCTTGAATTTATTTTAGATCTGAAGGAACTGAAAGAAGATTCTGTCATTTGCCATCAATGTGGGATGTGTTTCATTGACCAAGCAAGCCTTAAGAAGCACATCAGAATTCACACTGGAGAGAAGCAATTCACCTGCCCTCAATGTGGAAAGACTTTCACACAACAAGGACAGCTGACACGTCACATGAAAATTCACACTGGAGAGAAACCTTTCTCCTGCTCTGAGTGTGGAATGAACTTCATAGAAAAACACAAGCTTAATATTCACATGAGGATTCACACTGGGGAGAGGCCTTGCACATGCCCTCAGTGCGGAAAGAGTTTCACACAACAAGGACAGCTGACACGTCACATGAAAATTCACACTGGTGAGAAACCTTTCTCCTGCTCTCAATGTGGAAAGAGTTTCACAGATCAACGACAACTTACAGTTCACATCAGAATTCACACTGGGGAGAAGCCTTTCACTTGCCCTCAATGTGGAAAGAGTTTCACACAACACGGACAGTGGAAACGTCACATGAGAGTTCACACTGGAGAGAAACCTTTCTCCTGCTCTCAATGTGGAAAGAGTTTCACAGTGAAACAAAGCCTTGAGAGTCACATGAGAATTCACACTGGAGAGAAGCCTTTCTCCTGCCCCCAATGTGGGAAGAGTTTCACATTGAAACAAAGCCTTGAGCGACACATTAGAATTCACACTGGAGAAAAGCCTTTCACTTGCTTTGAATGTGGGATGAACTTCATAGAAAAACAACAGCTTAATACTCACATGAGAATACACACTGGAGAGCAACCCTTCATCTGCCCTCAGTGTGGAAAGAGTTTCATTTTTAAACAAAGCCTTGAGAGACACATGAGAATTCACACTGGAGAGAAGCCTTTCACCTGCTCTGAGTGTGGGATGGGCTTCATAGAGATGCAAAAGCTTAAAATTCATATGCGAATTCACACTGGAGAGAAACCTTTTACCTGCCCTCAATGTGGAAAGGGTTTCACAGTAAACAGGAGCCTTAAGAGACACATGAGCATTCACACCGGAGAGAAACCTTTTGCTTGCACCCAGTGTGCAAAGAGTTACACAGTGAAACAACACCTTGAGAGTCACATGAGAATTCACTCTGGAGTGAAGCCTTTCATCTGCTCTGAGTGTGGAAAGAGTTTCATGGAACAACGACAACTTCTAATACACATGAGAATTCACACTGGAGAGAAACCTTTCTCCTGCTCTCATTGTGGAAAAAGTTTCAAACAACAAGGACAGCTGAAATGTCACATGAGAATTCATACTGGAGAGAAGCCTTTCTCCTGCTCTCAGTGTGGAAGGAGTTTCACAGTAAAGAGTAACCTTGAGAGTCACATGAGGATTCACACTGGTGTGAAGCCATTTTCCTGCTTTCAGTGTGGAAGGAGTTTCATGCAACAAGGACAACTTCAAGTTCACATGAACATTCACACTGGACAGAAGCCTTTGATCTGCTCTTATTGTATGAAGAGTTTTACATTGAAACATGTCCTTGAGAGACACATCAGAATTCACACTGGAGAGAAGCCTTTCTCTTGCTCTGAGTGTGCGATGAGCTTCGCAGAGAAACAAAAGCTCAAGGTTCATATGAGAATTCACACTGGAGAGAAGCCATTCTCCTGCTCTGAGTGTCCGATGAGCTTTGCAGAGAAACAAAAGCTCAAGGTTCATATGAGAATTCACACTGGAGAGAAACCTTTCATCTGTTTGCAGTGTGGAAAGAGCTTCACAGTGAATAAGAGCCTTAAGATACACATGAGTACTCATATCGGAGAGAAGCATTTTACCTGCTCTGAGTGTGGAAAGAGTTTTACAATGAACAGCACCCTTGAGAGACACATGAAAATCCACACTGGAGAGAAACCTTTCACCTGCCCTTGTTGTATAATGAGGTTCACAGTGAAACAAAGTCTTGAGACACACATGGGAATTCACACTGAAGAGAAACCTTTCAACAGAGGAGTGGAATCTCCTCTACCATCACCTGTAGGCAGCATCAGTCCAAATAATGCAAATTCAGTTATAGCGTACCTGGACACCCCCCATCTATCAGAGGAAAGACATGTAGTCAATCAGTTTAAATGATTAGGAGGCCATGACTCTAAAGAAGCCAATGGGACAATTTGGCAAAACTGCGATGCCACACAGCAAAATCTGAGTTAAATAAACTCTGCTCAGAGTACATATGGTCCCACTCTAGAGTGTTAAAGTAACACTGAAGCAGAATTAAAGTTAATGAGATAATTAAGCAATTAAGTGATGCTTGAGCATTAGTGATGAACACCTGCTGTTAACAAGCAGAATCGCTTAAGAATAAAGAAACACAAGAACTACAACTGACTTCAGCCACAACCTTAGATGAAATCAACTAAAGATAAAAGAAGACATTAAGACAGGGATGGGCAAACTCTGTCCTGGAGGGCCACTGTCCTGCAGAGTTTAGCTCAAACCCTTATAAAACTCACCTGACTGTAGCCTTCTAGCAATCCTAAAGACATTCACAGTAAATTCCCCAGTGTTAAATTAACACTGCTCGGTGTTCATATGGGAACCATCAGCAGGTGTTAAAAGTAACACTGAAGCAGTGTTAGAGTTAATTAGATACTTAAGTGATTGAGTAATGGTTGTTTGATTATTGAAGACACCCGATGATGATGAGTAGAATCACTGAAGGAAAGAGAGACACAAGAACTACAAGACTTTTTTTCAATTACAGTTCATTTTGAGAATTAACACCTGGGAATTTACTGTGAATTAGGGAATGAAGCCTCTTGAATCTTTGAAGCTTTTCTCTGATTGTTTCGGGAAAAGATTCGAAGCATCAGGAGTGTCGAAAACAGTGCCATCTTGTGGCAGGTAAAATTTACAGCAGCCATGAACCCGAGAGTGCAGCTCCGTTGTTTCATCCAGTAAGCACAAATAAAAGCCTGACAACGCTAAATGTTCAGTTTTCTAATTCACATATTAAAGTGTGGCAATATATTAAATTTAACAATTATAATAATATTAATTATAATAATACCAACAGAGCTGACTGATACACGTAAATGGTGCTCTAATAATTTTATGGTTATTATACTGTTTATATGGCAGAATATATGATCATGTAATATATGCTATAGGCTTATATATAAAAATCTTAGTAAAAGGACGTTATCTTCCATAAAGCCATAGAGAACTGGTCTGGTTTCAAATATTCTGACACGCAAAGTGAAGCATTCATGTGGCTGGAAAGAAAGCGAGGCTTCGTTTTTCGTTGATCACGTGTTTCTCTGAAAACAATACGCACTCCGGCATGGAACTTCATGAGAAATAGCGCTGCATACTCGATACATGCTTTGAAGCTCCTGTGTCATATGTAACATCACTATTGTGAATGACTTTAGGATTACTAGAAGGCTACAGTCAGGTGAGTTTTATAAGGGTTGGAACTAAACTCTGCAGGACATTGGCCCTCCAGGATCGAGTTTGCCCCTCCCTTTTCTAAGCTATAGATGATTAAACAACTCCACAAACAGCATTACGATCATATAAGATCAGATCAGCTTACACATTCTGCTTGTAAAACTTTTGAATGAACATGCCGTTGTAATGCTTCTCTGTTAATTCTCAATAAGAGCTTCTGTAGACATATTATGGAAATAAAGTCAATCTGGTTAATAATAAGTGAAGCTGGTAATGCTGTTTGTGGAGTTGTTTAATCCTCCTCTGCTGAGATTTTGAGAGATTTAATGTCTTTTATTTTCAGTTAATTTCATCTAAGACTGTGGCTGAAGTCAGTTGTAGTTGTTGTGTAGGTCTGCAAACTTTTGAAATGCATGTGACTTGAGACTGAGCTCTTGTCAGGGCAGACCCTCCTACTTTCGATTTTATCAAATCAGTATTGTTTTTATATTTTTTGGCCTCATGTGATTGGACTGTTCTCGACTTTCAAGTAGGTGCAATTCTCTCTGAAAGTAAATTATCTTTATAAAAAATCCTTTCACAAGGCATTCAAATTATGAAAAAAAAAAAAGAATGATGGTAATGGAGCTTAGATGGAGTTGACTAGATGGATACGATGTAAGTTGTGCCTTTTATTGTTTTCCCCGCTTGCTATTTCAAAGTCCTGTTACTGAAGCGTTGTGGGCATCGACACAGAAGGGGTCCAATCACAATGTCTTGTGTACATGATATAGTTATACAATGGACATGTCTCTTTTCAAATAAAATATGAGTCTTTAAGTGTCTCTTTATGGAAGTATTATTATATGTCCTATATTAAAATAGACAAATAATATAGTGTCTCTTCTTCAACTGGACATACAATCAGTCATGTCTGGCAACTTGACAAATATGTTGTCAATTTCAATAAAAAAATAATAAAAAAGAATGGTTTATAAGTATTTTAGAGATCACAGTTTTTGCAAACTTATATATTTGGCTTTATTAGGCTTAATGAAACTATAAAGAATTTATGTGCAATTTATGTCAATTTATTTTCTTTAAACTGAGATCTTAAAGGATTTGCTATCCTGTGGCTCCCTGTAGTGGACAACATTAGTATTATGAATTGCATTGATACAAATGGCTGATAATTTTTTATTTTTTTTTTTCATGATTACTGTATTACTGATAATACACCCACATTAAACTCTAAATTCACTGATTCATGATACCTTATTTCATGATTTTTTAAACTAAGTAGTAATGATACATTAACAATTACATTCAGTCCATGCCATATGTAGCTCTCTAACAGTGTTCATTGTAAAACATCATCTATTGTAAAGGGTCATTTAATAATGGGTTGTTGTAGCTCTGTGCTATTTATTTGAAAGGAAGTACCGTTTCTATTAATGGGTAAAGCTACAGTAACATCTTCAGCTAATCAGCTTGAGATCCTTTCCATCTAAACTGGTCATATCTCTTAAGCCTGGTAGTGAATGTTTTATGAGCAGTAGAATAATCATACTCTCTTATTTAGATATGAGAAAGAAACATACTCAGCCGACCCAGACCTCCTGTTGAGGAGGAAATATTACGAGAGTGTGTCAGTATCCAGACAGCACTGTGACGGTAGGTAGGTATATCAAACAGAAAAGTGTGGATAAAACAAGTCAAGATTATGCATTAGCTAATGAGATTATTAAGCTCTCAATAAAATCATTCTCTCATCCAGATTTTACAGATTAAGTGCTGTAAACACCTTAAGATGGTGACTCCTGCTGATCAACACAATGTAAATGCAACAAGAATAGAGCCCAAACAAATGACACTTTTACAAACCAATAGCAAATGTAACCAATAGCAAAATGTAGTTATTAAATATCATCTAAAAAGCATTAAATGCCACTAAATATAAAGTCTATGTAGGCTATCATTTGTGTTCTTTACTATTTATTATTTCTTTTTTTGTGTGTGTTTTCTGGGAGAGCTTGGCAAATTAGGACAATTAAATATCACCCTCCATTTTGCCCTACTGCATACATATGTTTGCACATTAGAATCTGAATTATAAAACTGAACCGAGATCAGGTAAAATCTTGTTAGACACTGGTTGATGGGTTCAGGCAGAGACCTTATGGATCTTAAAAGGCTCTGGTTCAGCAGATCAACGCCTCCTAGCGGTGAACCTCGAAATGTTAAACGTATGACGTAACGAGGTGTCGTTGCTAAAATCACGTGACTTGGCCAGTTAAACGAGCTCTCCGAGATACGTCTTGAGCATGGTCTCGAGCAGCGTTTTAGTTCGGTGATTTCAAACCAAACCAATTTTGGTTGTAGAATATCTGTTAGTGAATAAAGTGAATGAAACCTGACTGATGGAGACTGATGAAATAAACTGCATCGAACATTTCCTAGTAATAAAGATGGAGCAGCCTGAAAACAACCAGACCACAATGGGACCAGATGTGAAGCCGAAAACATGCCAGACGACACCTATGCAAGAGTGGAAGAATGAAAGACAGAGTAAGCTGGTTATTTGTCACTTACATATAATAAAATCTGATATCTAATGGAAAGCCACATGAATCAAATGATTTATGTTTACATCCAAAATGATTACACAAGATGTTCAAATGTCCACAATAGTGAGGAAAATGACAGACCAACTATATTTTAAAGGTCCACTATGCAATTTTGTTTGGTTCAAGATTAACAACAATACATCATCATTCATCAATCCTTCTTCCAAAACAAGTTTTCACTTGTTCACTATGGTAAGCCTATTATAAGGCTGCATCCAGAATCACTATCTTGAGTAGGCACTTATTTTGAAAAAGTCATTACTTCACAACCGTTTACAAAGACTTTGGTAAAGTTGGTTTTATATTCGCACATTCGGACATCCGTATTCAATAGCCTTGTTAATCACACTACATTGGACATTCAGTGGACATTCACAAGTAAATATGCCATTAAAACAATACTTGCCTATTTTGATCGACTGTGAAAAATGTTGTAAGTTGACAATCGTTGGTTGTCAATATCATGTCGCTGCTTAAAATTCGCAAACATTAATTTATTGCACATTTATTGGAAAGCCTGAATTCATCAGAAGTCTGAATGTGCGAATATAAAACCAACTTTACCCAAGTTTTACAAAGTACTGTACATAGGGATGTTCAGCGGAGCTTTTTCATTCATTTTTCCCATAGGGATTTAAAAAAAGTATTTGTTAAAGCATTATAAGCCATGAACCAAATCAAGCAAAAAAGTTTTCAAAAATCTGACAAACAGACAAAAGTACAAGACTGTTCTAAACGGCTTTAGTGAGGGAAAGAACTACAATCCCATGAGGCATTGCAAACAGCATAATCAAATTATAAACAATGGAGAAATATAAAACTACTCGATTACTAATGTTATATATATATATATATACAAATGTTAAAAATTTCACCCAAAAATGAAATTTCTGTCATTAATTACTCATGTCGTTACTCGTGTATTACTCATCAATGATTACTAATTAATTGTGCTGAACAAATGAGTCCGTCCATGGAGGCCCCACCTCGCAACTGACAGGACTTAAAGGATCTGCTGCTAACCTTCAGGGGTCTAGTGGAGTCCATGCCTTGAGGGGTCAGGGCTGATTTGGCAGAAAAAGTGGGACCAACACAATATTAGGAAGGTAGTCATAATGTTACACCTGATCAGTATATGTGCACATTCAAGAGTTCAATAGAACTGTTTCTTCACAGACTGAAGGATCTTTATTTATTATTCATATTCATCTTGCTTTTTTTTTTTATTTATTTTTTTTATACAATAAAATAAAATATAAACAATTAACCAAACATTCCTTGACAATAGCAGTGGTCCAATAGCATGTAGAATGGATAAAAAGAAATAGAAAGAAATCACAACAAAAATGCTGAGGTGGTCAAATAAAAGTTATAGCATGGGGATTGGAATTTCATGCTGAACAGTTCCTTTTCAATGAATTAGGATACATAGTAACAGGTCTACACCTTTTGCATAAATATGTTGTTTCATTTGGAGTTGAGCAATGTTCATCTTATTTTGTTGTTTGCACATCTATTATTTTGGCTATCTCACCTTTATTGTCCTTGAATTGATTTTTGACATTGATCTTTTAATGTTTGTTTTAGACTTGAAAGAACTGAAAGAAGATTCTGTCATTTGCCATCAATGTGGGATGTGTTTCATTGACCAAGCAAGCCTTAAGAAGCACATCAGAATTCACACTGGAGAGAAGCAATTCACCTGCCCTCAATGTGGAAAGACTTTCACACAACAAGGACAGCTGACACGTCACATGAAAATCCACACTGGAGAGAAACCTTTCTCCTGCTCTGAGTGTGGAATGAACTTCAGAGAAAAAAACAAGCTTAATATTCACATGAGGATTCACACTGGAGAGAAGCCTTTCATTTGCTCTCAATGTGGAAAGAATTTCACAGTGAATCAAAGCCTTGAGAGACACATGAGAATTCACAATGGGGAGAAGCCTTTCACCTGCTCTCAGTGTGGAAGGAGTTTCACACAACACGGACAGTGGAAACGTCACATGAGTGTTCACACTGGAGAGAAACCTTTCTCCTGCTCTCATTGTGGAAAGACTTTAACTGTGAAACAAAGCCTTAAGAGTCACATGAGAATTCACACTGGAGAGAAGCCTTACTCCTGCCCCCAATGTGGAAAGAGTTTCACAGTGAAACAAAGCCTTGAGCGACACATTAGAATTCACACCGGAGAAAAGCCTTTCACCTGCTTTGAATGTGGGATGAACTTCATAGAAAAACAACAGCTTAATGTTCACATGAGAATACACACTGGAGAGCAACCCTTCATCTGCTCTCAGTGTGGAAAGAGTTTCATTTTTAAGCAAAGCCTTGAGAGACACATGAGAATTCACACTGGAGAGAAGCCTTTCACCTGCTCTGAGTGTGGGATGGGCTTCATAGAGATGCAAAAGCTTAAAATTCATATGCGAATTCACACTGGAGAGAAACCTTTCACTTGCCCTCAATGTGGAAAGAGTTTCAGAGAAAACCGGAGCCTTAAGAGACACATGAGCATTCATACCGGAGAGAAACCTTTTTCCTGCACCCAGTGTGCAAAGAGTTACACAGTGAAACAACACCTTGAGAGTCACATGAGAATTCACTCTGGAGTGAAGCCTTTCATCTGCTCTGAGTGTGGAAAGAGTTTCATGGAACAACGACAACATCTAATACACATGAGAATTCACACTGGAGAGAAACCTTTCTCCTGCTCTCATTGTGGAAAGAGTTTCACAGTAAAGAGTAACCTTGAGAGTCACATGAGAATTCACACTTGAGAAAAGCCATTTTCCTGCTTTCAGTTTGGAAGGAGTTTTCAAGGACAACACAAACAATTCACACTGGACAGAAGCCTTTAGTAATAATTCCTTACATTTATATAGCGCTTTTCTGGACACTCAGAGCGCTTTACATATGGAAGGGGGAATCTCCTCAACCACCACCAATGTGCAGCATCCACCTGGATGATGCGATGGCAGCCATATTGCGCCAGAATGCCCACCACACACCTGATGATTGGTTGAGAGGAGACAGAATGATAAACCAATCAGTGGGGATGATTAGGAGGCCATCACGGTCAGAGGCCAATGGGCAAATTTGGCCAGGATGTCAGGGTTTACACCCCTACTCTTTTCGAAGGACATCCTGGGATTTTTAACAACCACAGAGAGTCAGGACCTCGTTTTAACATCTCATCTGAAGGACAGTGGTTTTTGACAGTGAAGTGTCCTCATCACTATACTGGGGTGTTAGGACCCACACAGACCACAGGGTGAGCACCCCTCACTAACACCTCTTCCAGCAGCCACCTAGTTTTCCCAGGAGGTCTCCCATCCAGGTACTAACCAGGCTCAGCCCTGCTTAGCTTCAATGGGCAACCAGTCTTGGGCTACAGGGTGATATGACTGTTGGCTTTCATCTGCTCTTATTGCATGAAGAGTTTTACATTGAAGCATGTCCTTGAGAGACACATGAGAATTCACACTGGAGAGAAGCCTTTCACCTGCTCTGAGTGAGGAAAGTGTTTCATGCAGCAAGGACACCTTGCCATGTTTTTCTGATGCTGTAACCATGCTGTGCAAAAAATAACATTCATGATTTCATAATCTGCAAGGCAAATTAAATAAGTAAAACTATACTTTGGCATTGTGGTGCAGTATTTTCACTTCCATGAATACATTTTATAGATTCATTTATCAATGTTCCTATATAGACAAAGCCCATAATCATAGTTTAAACTGTAAACACACAAATAAACACTCATTATTACTCAAGACAGCCATCAAAACCAAACTATCCAGTTATAATGTAATATATAATTAGTAATGTTTGTGTTAAGGCTCCGGTATACTTCAAACAAACTTCTTTTTCGTTCTTCGTTTAGGGGTAAAACGAAGTTCGAAATGCGTGACCAGCGATATACTGTAATCGAACATCTGACGCCACCCACACTGCTAAGAGCGACGTTTAGATGAATATGTAAATATGTGCTGTGCACTTTCTTCTCAGTAACAAAATAAACACAACAAAAATGAGAAAACAGCAAGCATTTATTATAGAAAGCATAAGAAAAGTGTGTGATCATAACAGCATGGGAATGTTAGCACTAGCTCTGCAAATTAGCACTCCAGTCACGTCACGTCTTCATATAGCACTTTATTCAATAGATTGCTTAAAATCAAGCAGCTTTACAGTATCAAACATGAAAAACAGTGTTAGTGCCTCATTTTTTTACAAGCACAACTTCATTTTGTACTATAAAGCAGCTATCTAGTCTGTTCATGTTTTCACCCGCGGAGATCTTACCTCAACAAACTCTACAGATCAAATGAGTCAGAGACGCGCTCCACGCGAGAGAAGGCGGAGCCTCGGCGCGCACCCCGTTACGTTATCGTCACTGACCAATGGTAATACGAAGGTGTTTTGGTGCTGGAAAGAACTTTTCCTGAAAGTTCACTTTGGCAAGCCGTTTCGAACTTTCAAAAAGAACACAAAACGAACTTCGTTTTGGCCCGATTTTGTTCGAAATGACGTCACATCAGTTCTTTCTTCGATTTCGTTTGAAGTATACTGGGGCCTTTATGCTTCACTGAACAATAAATGTATATCTTCAGGATGAACACTTTACATATATATATTTATAGAAAATGTAAATGTACTATGTTTTCTGTGACAAGGTTAGTGGGTGATTCAGTCTCACACACTAGAAAAGATGTAGGCTACATCCTACAACTACCTACTAAACTGCTGGTTAAATTACCCCACTGCTGGTGCATTTGTGCCAAACTGTATTAAACTCAGTTTACGACTCTAACCATGGTTCCTTAAGAAGAGGAATGAGACACTGCATCTTGAATTGATAATCTGGGGAACGCCATCAGCGCGACTGGTGTGAAAACGTCAAATTTTATTGATAGACGACAGTCCATGGTGTCATTAGTGGAGAGCTGTGAGTATAAGAGCGTGCCTGTAATGCACATCATCAACTCTTTTGTCTAAAGGAGACACGTAGGCAGGCCTAAGGCATGTCAACGAGGTGCTGTTTCATTCCCCTTCTCAGGGAACCATGGTTACAGTTGTAACCTGAGATGTTCCCTTTTCTTTCAAAGTGGAACTTCAACACTTTGCCTTGGATTGATGTTATGGGGAACAAATACCCACTGTGCCTTGCTAAGGTAATGCAAACCGCATTAAGCTGTGAATGTGCACAAACATAACAGGCATAACATAAGTTGACCTTATGGATTATATGGATAACAATCAAGGGACTCAAAAAGACTCATATAGACTGTCTGGTGATACTACTTGTGGGCCAGACGTCAAGCCCAAGAGCAGAGCTCTAAGGAATAGTTGGCTCAGTTATAATAAATGGCTAAAACTTAAAGGAATAGTGTGCCCAAAAATAAACACTCTGTCATGGTTTAATGAGAGTCAGTGGTGTCCAATGTTATTTTAACCTCGCTGATTTTCATTGTATAGGCAAAAACAGAAATAAAAAGAAATGACAAATAAGAGACACAATAAAACATTTAATAAATATTATAATAATATATCATTTAATACTAGAATGATTGCTTTTGAAAAAAAAAAATCTTTAAAAGCATTTTCTTTAAAACCAGAGGACAAATATAATCACTGCAAAAAAACAACAACAACAAAACAGAATATGGACACACACACTGCAGGCCACTGGAAGTCACTGTCTAACAGACCCAGATGTCCTGTTGAGGAGGGAATATTATGAGAGTGTGTCAGTATCCAGACAGCGCTGTGATGGTAGGGTAGCGTGTGCGGTGCGTCATACACTTCTCTCGGTCGATGAGGAGAGAGTTTGTTTTGCAAGCGATGTCTTTCTCCAGGGTCATTCGACTCTCCTCCAGGTCAGACAAAGATTTGCGCGCTTCATAGAGCTGCTGCTGCAGGGCTGATACTGTACTGCTGAGATTTGATGCTTCACCTAACAGACTACAAACACACAAACATCAGATGGGTTCATGTGTGTTGGGAGAGTGAGTGAGTGTGTGCATGCGTACATGTACCTGAGCTGCGGCTGGTCTCGGCACAGCTCCATGTTGGGTCTGAAGGTCCGGTAATGCAACCTGGATTGAGCCACTCTGAGTGGAGCTTCTTTATCATAGACAGCTTGCTGCAAGTATGAGATATTCCTCTCCTGAGCCCCGATCTGATCCAGAATCTATTACACACACATTAAACATCCATAGAGTTTAAAGTTTTATCCTGTCACTGCATGTTTATTTGTATGAAGTATGAAACATGAAGATTATGTAAGCTCTTTCATACACTGTAAAAAAAAAGATTGTAATTTGTCAGTGGCATGAGTCTGAAACAATGAAATGTCATTTTCAAACTCATGCTGATGTAAACAAAACGATCCTACTCACGCTGACTGACAGATCCGAAGCGTGCGCACAAAGATGCCTTAGCTTGCGATCCCAATGTACACATAAACAGAATTACAGTATTTAAAAAAACTCTGTGTTGGCGAGTATTCACGCAAACGCTATCTGTTATGTCTAAAGTGAACGTTTGGTTCACTGTTGGGGAAAAACATCTGATGTGTAACATTATATTAGATCCGTGTGATACAGTAGGTCTTAATACATAGGCTGTCTGTTTCATTAATGTTAATCAAACAATTGTGGAATTATGGAAAAAAGAATTTAATATAAATTTTTCCTATAGATATTTTGACTTGGTTTGTCCCAAATTTGGTGTAATTCAGTGTGTGCCTGACGAAGGTCTATTACCGAAACATTGACACTTTTAACTTTTTATAAATAAAGGGAGAACAACAGTGTGCAGATTTTTTTTTTTTTTTTTTGTAAAATTTGGTGTTATTACCAGGGATTTAAGGTATAGTTTCTTGGTTTTGGAACCTTTAGAAAACTTTAACTCGATTTTTCACAAAATTGACGCTATTGACTTCAAACAGGTGTAGCCAGGCCTGGATTTTTTGTTATTTATTTGCCTCAATTTGTAATAATTGTATATAATAAGTATATACATTTATATATAATAGCAAAAATTTATGTTAAATCCACTTTAAAATAGATCTACATTTCTTATATTCATTCATAGACATGAAAAATGTGCCTGGGTTTTGTGGACAACTGCTGCCATCTACTGGAAAGCAAACACTTTTAAAAAATTAAAATAGTTTACAACTCTAACCATGGTTCCTTAAGAAGAGGAATGAGACACTGCATCTTGAATTGACAATCTGGGGAACGCCATCAGCGTGACTGGTGTGAAAACGTCAAATTTTATTGATAGACGACAGTCCATGGTGTCATTAGTGGAGCGCCGTGAGTATAAGAGTGTGCCTGTAATACATAGGCTGTCTGTTTCATTAATGTTAATCAAACAATTGTGGAATTATGGAAAAAATAATTTAATATTAATTTTTCCTATAGATATTTTGACTTGGTTTGTGCCAAATTTGGTGTAATTCAGTGTGTGCCTGACGAAGGTCTATTACCGAAACATTGACACTTTTAACTTTTTATAAATAAAGGGAGAACAACAGTGTGCAGATCTTTTTTTTTTTTTTGTAAAATTTGGTGTTATTACCAGGGATTTAAGGTATAGTTTCTTGGTTTTGGAACCTTTAGAAAACTTTAACTCGATTTTTCTCAAAATTGACTTTGCTGACGCTATTGACTTCAAACAGGTGTAGCCAGGCCTGGATTTTTTGTTATTTATTTGCCTCAATTTGTAATAATTGTATATAATAAGTATATACATTTATATATAATAGCAAAAATTTATGTTAAATCCACTTTAAAATAGATCTACATTTCTTATATTCATTCATAGACATGAAAAATGTGCCTGGGTTTTGTGGACAACTGCTGCCATCTACTGGAAAGCAAACACTTTTAAAAAATAACATGAATTTTTAACTACAGCCACTAGATGGCTAGAGAATTAATGAATGGTTCACATTATAAAATCATTATTATAACGATAAAAATGACTCTATATCAAATGTTTGGGGGGGGGGGGGGGGGGGGGGGGGTATTTGAAGATATTTTTGAAAAATACAATTAATCACAAAGCACAAGTGCACTATTGCAGACTTATATACTGAGGTTTTAATTACATTATTTTAATATAGTCAGTCGGGAATTAAAGTGTGCCGGTCTAAGGCATGAAACTCCAGAGCTGAAAATGAGTCCCACTCCGGACCTGGGTGTAGCTCAGTCATTTTATCTTATTCCAACAAATCATACATCATTTTGAATGTTTTTTAATAGAGAATGTGAAAATATCAATAACTCATTTTTGATAATTTACTCATTGTGACTCATTTTGCCAGCACGGGTCACATATGTTTTATTAACTATAAGTTAAGTTAAATCCTTAAAACTTTAAGGGCCCTATTTTAACAATCTAAGCACATGGTCTAAAGCGCACGGCACAAGTGCACTTAGGGCTGTCCGAATCCCCTTTTGCTAGTTTAAGGACGGGAAAAATGGTCAGTGCGTCTGGCACATGATCTAAAAGCGTTGTCCCTATTCTCTTAATGAGTCATGGGTGTGTTTTGGGCGTAATGCACAATAAACCTACCAGAGTCTCATTTCCCATTCCCTTTAAAAGCCAGATGCACTCTGCCATGGCGGATTCGCTATTTACAAGGCTGAATTTGCAAGCGGAATAACTGAACGCGTCTATAGTGAGGAAACAGATCTGCTCGTGCACAAGGTTAAAGACCATCTACTGGAAAAGCCTTATCTTTATGCACACAATAATAATCTTTTACATTGTAATCCTTTTATTTTTAATATTTGGCATGTCTGTTTGCTGCTGCGCATCCCTGTGTGTGTAATAAGCAGGATGTACGCGCGTTGTGCACCCGCATATAGGTGCATATTACTAATGCGCTCTTTAAATAACAAAACAAATACTGCACCATTGACTTTAGACCAGGTTTCAGTTGGTCAATGGCGCAGACGCGCAGTCTATTACAGTTACCTCAAAATAATAAGGCGCCAACAATGCGCCTGAATACACCTCGTTTTCAGACCAGCACGCCCATAGGCGCACAAATGGGCGCAAATGCATTTGCTGTTTAAACAATGTGACGCAGAACGTGAAAATTATAACTGCATCATGCTGAAACTAGCAAAAAACACTTTGCGACAGGTGTATGATAGGGCCCATAATGTCTCTATTTTTACTGTAAAGTTCTGGCAACCACAGCTGCCATTCATTTTACCATAAATTCCACCTTTTTATTTACAGTGTATAATTTGCATACATGTATAGGCATTTGCTTTGTATAGGTGTGTATTGCCTGTCCCAGGTGCAGCTCCAGCTGTGTTTTGGCCTGGCTCAGTTCCATGCAGCGCTGAATGAATGCCTGATCTACAGTGGCACACTGTGCCCGCAGGTCCTCAGCCGTCTCCTGCAGCACCCGCTCAGACAGCCGCCTCAAGGCCTGGCTCGCCACCTCCTCTCTCTCTGCCAGCCGCAGGTTATCCCAAGTAAACTTACGCCACACCTCCTCATCACACACCCTACAGAGAAACACATTGGAAAGCGCTGTCACTGCAATAGCTACGCATTATCAAAAACCAAATACAGCCAAGACAGCAACATCTGGCCCACATCTGGTCTGTGTGTAATCCACATGTACCAGATGTGGGCCGGATCTGGGCCATACTATGTTGCTGTCTGAGTGTTCATAATGATCTGGTTAGGCAGAAACAGCACATTTGATATGCTGAAATGTTTTGTGAAAGGTGTGTGAAATGAAAATACAGTTTGCATCACTCTGAGCTAAGGTAAGGCACAGGGTTTGGCACGCACTGGTCCTGCAGCACTGCTGAGCTGGGATGCCATTGTGTGTCCGTGCTCCTGTTGTTATAGCGTCCACACTGGTCATCCAGACTGTATGCCTGCTGTTTGTCAGACCAGTCTAACTCAAGAGTCTGCTTCACGTCCCGGTTCAGCCTGGCGGACACAAACAGGTTTATGACTTTAATCTCCCATTCAGTTATGTGCTATTGTCTCAAAGGAATTAAATGACAATTATCCAAAGATTCATAATTTGGATAACTGGCCTGATCTGGTTGAGGGTTTGATCCAGAGTTTTCTTCAGCAGGGCCTGGATGCTTCTAATCAGCTCCACCTCCTGTTGGAAATCAATCGTGTTCACTTATTAAACTTGTTTCTATTTAATGCCATCTTCATCAGCACTACTACTACTAAAAATAATATATATAAATTATTATTTTTTATTAATGAAAAGGCTTCTACAACTACTAATTATGTATTTATTGTTATGTGTATTATTATTATTCTCTTTTTAAGACTTTCACTTCACTTTTTCCATATCTTTAGAAGTCAGAAATATTTTTCATACCTTTAGAAGTTCCTCTTCCACCTGGTCCTCCACCAGATCCGGTCCGAAGCGTCTCTCTCGGCAGGTCAGGTTATCGGTGGCGATGGCGAAGGGGATCTCCGTGGCGTCCAGCGCTTTTTCCAGCCGCCTCCTGCAGCCAATCAGTAGGTCTGTTTCTGCGTTCAGCCGCTCGATAAACAGCTCCAACTCGGATCTATAGCGGTGGATGTCCTGCAGCCGCGCGCCCAGCTGTTTGGTGCCCTCAGTCTGCGTGCGTAAAGTCCCGGCGTCGGTGTCCGCTTTCAGCGTTTTGGACTCGTTGCAAATATTCTCCGCGTGGTTTCGGTTCGCAACTGCTCGGGTTAATATATCAGAGTTATTGTTGATCCACTCTCCGGGGGTGTATTTGGCGCTCCGGTAGCCCGCAGTGGCCAGACCGGCGGATGTCCCCGCGTAAACGTTTTCCTTAACGGTGGTCTCCGGGTTTGTGACCGGTGGTTGTGAGCCATTCTGTGCCACGATCCGCGTGTCAAAATGGGGTCGCGACACTAAAATTTGGGATGACATCATGACTTGGTGTAAAGAAAAAAAAGTATTTGCCAGCCTGTATTTAAAATCGTTTTGTTAAAGAGATCTGTCGGTTCCTGTAGCGAAGTTGCCGAATGTTTGTATTCCGTAGCCTGGATACCGTCGGTTTCTATGGACGCGCGCACACACACATATGGAAATTTCACGTTTCACTGGCTGTTTCTCAATTCCAAGAATGCAGAGAACGGACTTGCGTTCTCGTGGAGTCCAGTCTTGCCAGGCGACCTTGAAAGAACGAACTCGGAAGGACGCGAGGACACAGAACGCATCATTTGAGAATTGAGATGTGCTGCGATCTTGTTGCTCAACTGACCGTCCCAACAAGTGACTAATGCACAATAAATACAACATAACATCACAAACAAATGTCATAACCTGTTAAAAAAAACTTTCATATTAATATAGACATTGTTTTCATATAATTTTATATCTTTTTATTTCACCGCGTGTATTTATGAAAATGAGTAGCATATGGCTGTTATGCTTTGTCAATGTTAAGATTATTTTTTATATGGCAATAAAAATACTGCAGGCTTTATTCAGGTTATCATTTTATTAAAATTAAGCAAAACAAATGGTTTACTTTCACGAACCGTCACGTATTTGCGAGGAATCTCACGAGAACTTTAAAGATTACAGGCTTCCGTACGTCGACCGCCGCAGCGTCTTCTGGGATTTTTAACGGTTCGATTCCCTCAAGTTGGCATTCGATGCATATTGATATCAAGAACACATCCGGGTACTTTCATGCGTCCTCTGTTCTTGCGTTCTTGAGTATTGGAACGAACTTCGACGGTTGATGATGACGTAGAGCAAGAACATAAGGACGCAAGATCGCTGAAGAACGCATATTGAGAAACAGCCACTTTTTTCAACATTGTTCCTAGATTATTTTAAACTTTGATTCAAAACTAGTTATTATTCATATTGTTTTTTGGATTTAAAGGTGCTAAAGAGGATGTTTTGTTTTATACATTTTTGCAATATTACTTGAAACTGTCTTTACTAACTGATAAAAGACTATTTATTAGGTGCACTGAAAGGAATAATATTAATATACATCATCTGTGCAGGAGGTAGGGCCTTAAAAACATCAGCAGATTGGCCCTCTGGCTTGTCAATCACTGCCGTGACGTTCCTTGTGAGAGACGTGCGCGGATTGGCCCTCTGGCTTGTCAATCACTGCCATGACGTTCCTTGTAAGAGACGAGCGCAGCTGCGCGCTCCAGTAACTTTCCACACTCCACAGGCGCCGCATGCAATGTTTTTGTCAGGAGACAGGAGTAATAACTGCAGATTATGAGTTACCTGCGGTGAGTCCGACATAATGAATCCACTAACACGACACAGCGAATGCCAGTGGTAAACACTCGTGTTCCAATACTCGTGCACAAATTTTGGGAGGCATTCCCTCGAAAGGAAGGGGGGTTGTTCTTACGCATGCGCTCATTTCAAAAACTCAGTAACAGTCTTTGGTTTCTCAGTCGATGAAAAGATCCTCTTTATCACCTTTAACCGAAGTATAATATGCTATTAAAGCGATAGGCTACTAAATAAAATAAATAATTTCCTTGTTCATTGTGTCTCCCCTAATAACAGTATCAGAGATGGATAGAAGGCAAAACTCCAAATATGATTTTGCATGCTGGTTGATGTTTTATTTCCTGTTCAATGTATTTATGAATGTATAGGTTGAGGCTTCAGTAGCTACATGAAAAATAAAGGCTCTACACATTTTTGAGACATGGTAAGTTGTTTATAAGCTGTCCTCTCTCTCTCTCCATTAATGTGCTTTCTGGTTTGCAGCATCTTAATTTCATCCTGCTCCAGGAAATGCTGGATACAAATTGAAGTGATTTAATCAAAAGAGATTCAAACAGCACTCATCTGTTTCACTGGGTTAATGGAAACTTCCTATCACAATGGGCAATCACATTAAAGATTTATGAACAATGAGCACAAAGTGACAGAGCAAACTATTATGATGCATTTACAGTGTGTGCACATCACCAATAAGAAGAAAAAAGGCAGGAACTAATGATTAATGAGAATTATGTGATCAGATTACTTTTTGATCTAGCGAGTAATACATTACAAGTAGCATGCATTATGTAATCAGATTACTTGTTGATCTAAAGAGTAAAGTAATGCATTAAAAGTAATGTGCATTGAGTAATCAGATTACTTTTTGATTTACGAGTAAAGTAATGCATTGCAAGTAACATGCATTACGTAATCAGATTACTTGTTGATCTAAAGAGTAAAGTAAAGTAATGTGCATTGAGTAAACAGATTACTTTTTGATCTAACAAGAAAAATAATGCATTACAAGTAGGGCTGCACGATATATATCGCATGAGATTGTCACGTGCATTTCGTCAGTAAAGCCGGTTCCCTGATTACCGCTAAATCGCCATCACCTGCTTTCAAATGGAGCTGCATTTAATAGACAGAGCCGTAGATCACTGAAAAGCCACGCAATATCGCGTTCATATCGCAGATGAATCGCCTTCGATAATGAACGCGATATTGCGTGGCTTGTCAGTGATCTACGGTTCTGTCTATTAAATGCCGCTCCATTTGAAAGCAGGTGATGGCGATTTAGCGGTAATCAGGGAACCGGCTTTACTGACGAAATGCGCGTGACAATCTCATGCGATATATCGTGCAGCCCTAATTACAAGTCACATACATTATGCACTCACATGACTTTTTTGATGTTAATGCAAATTTATTTACAAAAGTCACTGCAGATGAAGTATTTTCAACAACAGTCACAGTAATAGTATGAATTGTAGCTGAAATATAACTAGTGATGCATGAATAATCAGAATTTTCTCCCAATCTAAAATCAATACTTGGAAAATTTAACTGTGGTATGACTCATTAGATATTGCTTGATGCTACAACATTTTTTTTTTTTTACCTGCAAGAGTCTCCTAGGATAGAAGGAATGAATGGATATTCCAGAGCAACTTGGCATTTCTGACTGTCCACAGGTCATCTTGGTTTGGAGGGAAAAACATCGACACAACCAGCTCTCCACTTGATGGCAATGTATAGGATGATGCACTAGGGTCCACTGAAGAGGTTGATGTGCAACTATGCCGTCAAAACCCATGCATATGCAAGAAAATGCTTTTTTGAATAGCTGTCCACTGTAGTGACCTCTATACACGAAAGTGTTCATTTAAATGCTATCTCACTCACGACCAATTCGTATGTATTTTACGAGGTCCCGAATTCTTACGAATTTGTACAATTTGTCTAAACCCCAGTGACGGGTAGGTTAAGGTTTGGGGTGAATTCATACGAATTTGTCAACGCGTAAAATATGTACGATTTAGCAAAAAAAACGTATGAATAAAAACGGCATTTCGTAAAATACGTACAAAATGCCGTGAGATTGGGTTGGTTAATTTACAAGTTTATACAAGTTTTATTCATAATATGCCACAACAATAACAGTGAAGATCACAGGAGAAACATGGCAGCATAAACAACACAAGACAAAGAACTGAACAAACGGAGAGCTATATATACACAGGATAATGAGCACTAAACTAGAAACAGGTGTACAACATAATCAGTTACCATAGAAACAAACTAGTGATTAGAACAAAGGATACCGACAGAAAATAACTAAATACAAACTAAGAGTAAATCATAATGAAATAAGCCCAAACTGAATGTCACAACTCCATATTAAGAAATAATTCAAATTAGTCCTGGTTTAATAAGTTCATGGATTGTATCATGACCATATTAAGTCTGCAGAACTGCCAACGTTTGCTGTAACATTAACAGCTTATGCAGACAAGTGGGAAAATAACTAAACTGATAATATTTCTTGCTTTCTCCCCTTTATTGTAATGGAAAATGGGAAGGTTAGTGACACAGTTAGTGTCAATGTTATCTTGCCTATAATTTTATCCCTACAGACATTTATGACTGTACTCTGCTGTTCTCTCTGACTTTCATGAACCACACCCTCTCGCTCTCTCACTCATGGTAATCCATATTCTACTGTAAGTTCCCTGTCGCTCTCAAAGGAGAAGCAACACAACCGACACGTTTTCACACCACATACAGGTATGAGCATATATTTTTACATGAACTAAGAGTTATGCTTTTGTTACATGTCAAGTACATAAAGAGATGTTGTTCAGCTTTGCATTTATAAGTCAGCTTTCATATAGTGTGTGGTTTTTACTATAGATATAGGGAAATTAGTAGAAGAAGATAAAGAAAGATAGAAAAGGACATAACAAAGATAAAGAAACTTGCTTCTGATTTCCAGTTCCTCATCTTCATGTATTCTCATTTACAGGTCTTTGATAATGGAGAAAGAACACAACCCTCCTCCTTATTACGGTCCTCAGATGACCCAGACAGGCATAAATTACCCTGGACCGCAGGCACCCTACCCACCTCAACCAGGTCAGATCATCTTCCGTTCCGACTTCACTAACAAGAACCAACCAGAATGTAATATAATCAATCTAACGCTTTACAATAAGTTTCCAGTAGCTAACATTGGTTAATGATTTAGAAACGTTTTTAACCCTTGTGCGGTCTATGTTTGGGGACTACACTCGTGGTCAGAGACCCCGGCAACAAAATGCAATTTTGTAATAATATAATATATTTTTTAAAAACCAATGTAATTTTACTCTGTTTATTAATGTTTTTACTCAACATTTGTACAGTTTTTGGAGGATTTGTGATATCTTTTAAATTTATATAAATAAATTTAAAAATATTTTTTAAATAGGTTTTTATGCAAAAGCAGCTTTTTATGTAAAATTCACTTTATAAAAGGCCCAGATTTCTAACTTTGATTCATGTGGATAACATGGATAATTTCACATGGTTTAGTGTAAGATTTTTGCCCATCTTTTGGAAAATGCAGTTATAAAAGTAAAAAAACTATCATTTTTACCAGTAGATGGCTGTAAAGCTCCACTATATGCTATGTGCTATTTGAATGACTGAAAGATGTCTTTTTTTCAGTTGGATTCATATCTAAATGTTATGAAATCACAATTATAACAATAAAAATTACTTTTTGTCAAAGTTTAGCATTTTTTGTACTGAAAAAAACACGTTTACTTTTAAAACTGCATTTTTCAAAAGATGGGCAAAAATCTTACACTAAACCATGTCAAATTATCCATGTTATCGACATGAATGAAAGTTAGAAATCTGGGACTTTTATAAAGTGAATTTTACATAAAAAGCTGTTCATGCATAAAAACCTATTTCAAAAAATATTTTTTAATTTATTTATATAAATTTAAAAGATCAAATATCAGGAATCCTCCAAAAACTGCACAAATGTTGAGAAAAAACATTAATAAACAAAGTAAAATTACATTGGTTTTTAAAAAATACATTATATTGTTACAAAATTACATTCTGTTGCCCGGGGTCTCCAGAGACCCTGAAGACCATGAACGTAACTATTTTTTTTTACACTTACATAAAAACAAGATATCACTCCAATTTTTTTTTTATTTGTAGATCTTAAAAGTGTTAACCACCGTACAAAGTCTCATGCCATTTGGACAAAGAGAACATTTTTTTTAATTTGAGCAAACATCATTGGCGGGTCAAAAAGACCATGTTAAACTTAATGTTAACAAATGGGACCTTGTTGTAAAATGTTTGCATATAAACAAATAAGGAGAAAGTTTGTGAAACAAATGCAAGCCAATGTTCACCCAAGTATTAATAATATACTGAAAAAAAGATCCAAAAACTTTAAACTGTAAAAAAAATATATATTTTTTCGAAGTTGTAAGTAAAACAAATATTATTGGAGTATGTTTTACAAGAAAAATATATATATATATATTTCAGTGTTTTTGGTTTAATGCAATGTGTTCCTGAACGTGCATTTGTAAATATTCTTAGCTGTTTCTGAGTGAAAATTGTTTCAAAGTAAATCTTACACTAAATTCTTTTCAGTGTCTTTGTTTGAGAAGCTACACCATTAAGGTGTTTTATGGACAGGTCATCAAGAAGTCACATGTCCAGTGGCTCAATCCATGACGTCAGATGTGTGTTAAAGGACGTTATGTAAAACATACAGACTTTGGCTGGTGATTTTAGATTGTGCATCACGATTACTCATGAAACATGTATGAAACATTTACGAGCTGTTGACCTCTAATAAGTAACGGCCTAGCAGATTAGATTGCTAATGCATGGATACTGTTGCAGAGGGTGGAAACCTCTCTGTCTGTGAAAGTTATCAGAAGAAAGACAATTGTAATGTTCTCCAAAAACAGAAACACTAAGGTCTAAGATGCTTTGTGTTTCAGGACCTGGCCATCTCGCATTTTGGATTATATCAGCAATGCATGTCCATCCATCACCCAGAGCTTCAAGACTGGTTAAAATAATGTGATATATTTAAACACTATATTTAAAGTAAACACTGTTACAAAAACCACAAACTCACATGAAAAGCCAAGAGTCAAACTGCCCAACTAAAGGAAACACTGACCACCACATTTTCCATAAATTTAAATTTTGATTTAATGTCTTCTTTTATCTTCAGTTGATTTCAGGCTCTGTGGCTTTAAGTCAGTTGTAGTTGTGTTTCATTTTCTGAGAGTGCAATCATGATGTTGAACCAACATTAATGCCATTTCCATTGATTTTTTTGTTGAAATTTCATTTTTCATTTTTCACTTTTGCGGGTGCAAAAGTGATATTAATTCAATGCGGTTAACGTTGATACATTAACATTGATTTAACATTGTTTCAATCATTGCTTGAAGAGTTTGGTTGTTCACTGATGCTAGAGGAAGCAAAAGCCTTGACTCTTAATGATAAATACATTATCTGCACTAATTTTTATAAATCTCAATGAATCCAATCCGATTTCAAATTCTGAAATTTCTATTTACTTGAACCCTGAACTCTGCAATATGATTAACATTTTTGTTATAGGGCTCCAGTACACATATATGAGTATATATGAGAATCTGATTGAGAAGTCATATTCTTCTTAAGTGTTTAAATACTTAATTTTTCCTCTTGATCGGATTATTTCAGGTCTACACCACCCTTTTCAATCAAAATTTCACTCAGATTGAGTTCTGATTGATTCTATTGGATCATGTCTACCTTTTTCAATGATTTGAAATGAACTGGCTTTTAGATAAAGTGTATGATCTCACATCCTATAAAATCCCCCTGCAGTGGGTTTCAGTGTTTTTAACTTGTGATTTGACACTTTTACAGGTCCACAAACTGCACCTTACCAAACTCCACAATATGGGTTTGGGGCTCCACCCACCACTGTCCAGCCCACCATGATCCCTGTCGGTGAGTGTTCAGCACCTTAGACCAATCATTTCTCATGTTTTATTCATTTCATGAGAGTTGAACACTAGCAGGTTTTTGTTATAAGAATGTTCTCCAAATATTCAGTGTTGGTTCTGGGAAAGTAAAAAAAAGTTTTCTTGACGTTAGAGAAACATGTTTTAAAAGGTATAATGTTCCTCAAATGTTCTACCAATTTAACATTCCAAGAACATGAAAATGTTCAGTTTCCTTAATGTTAGTAGAATGTTATTTAAAGGTTAGTATGATGTTCCTGAAACATTCTTTCAATCATTCAAACACCTGCTGTGAACAAACACTGAAAGAAAGAGAAATAAGAACACAAACTACAACTTTCTTCAATCTTAGATGAACTGAAGATAAAAGACATGAAATCTCTGAAGATCTGATTAAACTCCACAAACAGCATTACCAGCTTCACTTATTACTAACCAGACTGACTTTATTTCTGTCACACGTCTACAGAAGCTCTTATTGAGAATTAACAGAAGTTTAGATGTTGATGTCTTATTGAAAATGTTCCGTTGAGGTCACCATCATGGAGATCAGCGTTTGCTTTAGTTGAGCTCTTGACCCTTGACTTTTGTTTGATCTGTGTACTATCTTTAATTGGTAATCATTAATTCCACTAATCAGGCATCACAGCCGAAAAGACACATGTGATTGTGATATTTTCTAAAATTATGCCTTGAAATCTAGAGAGTTTCCTAAATTTTGGAGGACACTACCTTTAATTTTTTTTTTTTTAATTTCTTCCAAGTTCATATAAAAGTATATTTTGCATTATTCATCTTGCAGATTTTTATACAGGTATAAACTTAAAGTGCCCGTATTATGCTATTTTAAAGGCTCCTAATTTTGTTTTGGAGTCTCTTATAGGTTTACATGCATCCAATGTCAAAAAACCACAGAAAACAGTGTCTTTGCAACATGTCGATAATGTGAACCAAACTCTTCCAATCTCAACTACAACTACGATGTTTGAGGGTCAAAGCAGACATTGTTCGCCAGCAGCCAATGAAGACCGTAGACTGCATTATGCAAATGTGACACAAACCTACATTTGTGCATGAAGTAAAACTGGAATTACTGCTGACTCGTTTCGGCAGTTCAGAATTGCTTCTTTCTTTTACAATGACTTCATTTATCAAGTACTTTGATCTTTTTGCAGAACTTTTACATTCACAAATAGATATATTACACAGTACATTAAAGGGAATATCTAAAAAAGCATAATTGGGGCACTTTAAACCTCTTATGTGCAGTATTTTATATTTGTTCCACATTTGTACATGTGCAGTTACACAGATGACGACTATGAATCTCACTGATGTACCGGGCCGCATTATCTGTCCTCACTGCATGACGGAGGTCCTCACGGAAATGGAATATATAAACGGTTTGCTCACCTGGTTAATCTGCGGAGGCCTTGCGCTCTTTATGTGAGTATAACTGTACAAGCATTAGAGCATTTACCCTGCTTGAATTCACAGACTGCTGATATTTAGTGTTTGTCTGTTGTGCTTTTCAGGTGCTGGTTCTGTTGTTGCATTCCTTTCTGTGTGGACGCGTGCAAGGATGTGAAACACACCTGTCCAAACTGCAAAAATGTCATTCGCCTTTACAAACGAATTCAATGATGAGTGATCGAAGATATGTCATTTGTACACTTCATATGGAAGTTAAACATTGTGAAATACTATAGAACTGATGCATAATTAATCACAATCTCACAGATATGTAGAACAAAAGTTATGACAGAAATGTCTAATACAGTATTTCACAATTGCTAAAACACTAAACCCCATTCTCTGAACCCAATGCTCAGTGGCCTAAACCCATTTGTCGAATCAGTCACTTTGTAGGCAAAACCTTAAACAAGTTCAGGTAGTTAAGACACTGTTTGCAAATCTCATCCACTCTTTTTGCAAAACTCTAAACACATTCTTACTCACTAAAACACATTTTGCACTGTGTTGCAAAATGGTGAATACATGTGGCAAAAGTTAAACACAACTACAACACAGCTGTCATCCTTTAAACACAATGACTCAAAATTATTCACACTTATTTCTAATGATGTGATCAAATCAACTGTATAAAATATAGGTCAGTTCAGAGTACACAAGTGATACAGGTGCTGAATAATGATACCAACAATAGATGGAAACAATCTGAAAAGTAGAGGAGGAAGAGTATGTGTAAGAGGATGATGAGGAGAAAGAGCAAGGGGTGTGGAGACAAGGCTGGATCCGGCACAGGTTTTCCCTTTGCCTGGCAAGAGACGACATTGCCTGTGATGTGGAAAATGTCCTCAACAATATTCAATAATATTCAACAATATTATTGATCTGACAGTACTGACATTATAGGATGAGAACTGAACTAAGCTAGCCTAGATGATGACATCACTGTTTTCTGCAGAACTGCTTTATAGAGGAAAATAATTAGTCATTTACATAATAATTGATGGTCTTTACAATGTAAGTGAATCAACACTGAACTGACTTCAGCTGAACAATGACACTATTTTCTTTCAGAGCTGTACTGCCAAAATGAACCCTTTTTGCATTACTGATCATCATGTACCTGTTATCACTGTAAAGCTGCTTTGACTATACTATACTATACTAGACTAGTATCTGTGTAGTATAAATTGCAATTGAAATAAAGGTGACTTGACTTGATTTAGGCCGGACCCAACATGAAGACGTGATGCTGAAGCAGAATGAATCTCTCACTGACTCTGAACTTTGTGTGTGTGTGTGTGTGTGTGTACTGTATCATGCTTTTCATTTAGAGTTTTCTTTGACCTTTTAGTCATTTGCATTTAGACTGCTGTATGTTTGCAGTATGTAAGTACTGTATATACAGACATTCAATACTATATAATATTGAATATAATACTGTACTTGCAGTACATACAGTATACTTTAAATTCACATTACTTGTGATTTCTATACATTTTATGTAATGGCGTTATATTGTGTTACAATATACTTTTTTTCCTGTAACCTCATGTTCTGGATGTTGTGTTTTCCATTTTTTAATGTAGTGTCTAATGAATGATCTGTAGTGTTTATATATTGTTTAATGTGTGTATGATCTGAAAGCTTTGTTTGATTTTGCCATAAGAGTCAGAGGTTTTGTGAAATTAGTTTGAAGATTGGATTTGTGTTTAATGTTTTGAGAAAATGAGTGATGGTTTCAAGAAATGTGTTTTAGAAATTGTGAAATACTGTAATAGAATTATACTTTCTCTGGAAAATTGTTGCATACTTTCCTTCTGTGTTTGCAAATTGTTTTTATAATGTGTGTATATATATGTATGAATAAAATAAGTTGCATTTAAGCTTTATTTGCAGTGGACAATCACTTGTTATATACACAAACCTGAAGCTCCATGTACTTGACCACAACAACTGAAACATAGACTGTAAAATCCTCAGAGTTAAATCAACACTGCTCAATACATATTATAAATAAATTTGCTGTCCTCTGTACCTTTGGACAAATTTCATTACAGAATACAGTACTATAGCAGTTTCTTGGTGTTCTGACAAAATACTTTCTTTGACAATCATGAATTTGAGCGTGTACATGTGCTACAGTTTACTTTACACAGAATAGTGAAATTTCTCATATAAATTACTGTACTGTAATTATACTGTATAATATAAAACCCTGTCAATGATTCTAGGATGCAATCTCTAAAGCACAATCACCTGTGCTCCTGATCATATTATCCCAAGATTCTGAAAGGTGTGTCTTCATTTTTGCTACTGAATGTTTACTGATGGATAAATGTGTGCTATTTGAGTTTACATATTGGCACTTGAGTTAATTATACTATGTGTTTGTGTTTTCTGAATGAGAACGTGGTTTAACCACTGTAAAATAAGACTGAAATCATTAAGAAAATTGGAATGTGTGTGAAAACAAGTGAAACGTGTTTATAGTTTTGAGAAATGTTTTGAGAATTAAAGGCACAATATGTAAGAATTTTGCAGTAAAATATCCAAAACCCACTAGGCCATGGAGTGTTATATTGTGTCATATCCACGTTACCCTCGGTCTGCCTCGGTTTACGGTTTTATTTTGTAGAAACCATGGAAACACCAAAAATACTTTAATATATTACATGTTTTAATAGACACGGGAACAACTGTTTGGTTACATTTATAGACAGAAAACTAATTATTGTTATATAACTCAGCATGTTTAGTCTTATTGTTTAAATCAAATTTTGTTGATTTTTTGCAAGTACCATGCTTTACCATGCCTCAGAGAAAAACACTATTTTGTGAAGTAGCTAACATAGCATAATCAGATGCAGCTTTATTTGTAGTAACAGTAATACAGCATTTTCTCCATCATACAATACTGTCACAGACACGTCAGGCTCCACCTCCCTGCAATAACCGCGCACTCAATCACCGGAGTTCTAATCACCGCCACCTGCACGTCATTATCCCCGTAATCACCAGCACTATATCTGCTACACTCACACACACAGTCTTTGTCCGGTCTCGTACGTTATACAGACTCATGTATACTTACCTCAAGGACTCCAACCCGCTACTTACCTACTATCAGCGTTTCCAGTTTCTCCAGTGTCTCCAGTCTTCCTCCTGTGTGCCTCTCTCCGTGTGTGTGAGTGTTCCCCGTCTGCCGTCTTCAATATCATCTACCACGAACTCCATCTACAAGCAACAAAGGACAGTATCATTTCCCTATCATCACATCAAACTCTCTATCTACCATTTACTCACCTGCTCATTGCTGTTATCAATAAAACAACCTTACTTGCTTTTACTTCTGCCTCCGTGCCATCTGTACTGTAACAGAAGACCGGACCAGCAAAAGAACGACAGGATATCAGCATGAGCCAACCAGACCCTTTCCAGGAGCTCGTGAGCGCGCTGCGCCGAGCACTCACTCCACCACAACCACCGTCACCGTCACCAGCACCTGTCGCCGCTTCCTCGTTCACTTCTTCGCTTCACACTCCAACCATGCACGCCAGTCCCATGGCCAGGCCGGCGCCCTACTCAGGATCGGCGGAGGATTGCAGAGGATTCCTCCTGCAATGTGAGCTGGTCCTGGAGATGCAATCGCAACTTTACCCCACTGACACCGCTAAGATCGCCTTCATAATCTCACAGCTACAAGGAAAAGCTCTCCGTTGGGCAGACGCACTCTGAATTCAGAAAGGCTCCGTGGTGAAATCCTATCCTGCCTTCGTCTCTCATTTCCGCAAAGTCTTTGGAAAGCCCCTCTCGGATTCATCAGTCGGTGAGAAACTCTATAATTTGAGACAAGGATCTAACTCTGTGAGTGATTATGCATTGCAGTTCCGTATTCTGGCTTCCAGCAGCGGATGGAATGAACAAGCCCTCATCACTTCTTTCCGCCAGGGGTTGGAACCGAAGTTGCGATTGCATCTCGCTGCATACGAGGACAACATCGGCCTCGAACGCTTCATTCAACTCGCCATCCGTGTAGGCACTCGTATGCAGTCGTGTCTCGAAGAGCACCAGGGCCAGCCACTCCCTCACCATCTCCTCCGTCGGTCCGAACCTGTCAGCTCCCCAGAACCAGCCAGCGAACCCATGCAAATTGAGAATTCTCGTCTCTCCTCTACTGAACGACAATGAAGGCTGACCCTGAATTTGTGCCTCTACTGTGCTTCTCCTGGGCATGTGCTTTCTGCATGCCCAACTCGCCCTCCAAGACCTCTGGTGAGTGCCATCCTTCCCTCCTTACTCAAGATGAAACCACTCACCACTGTTGTAAACCTTACTGCTGCAAATGTGTCTGTTCCAGTTGTCGCGCTCCTCGATTCAGGGTCAGCCGGGAACTTCATCTCCGGGGCCTTCTGTCGTCAACTCAAGCTCAAAACCTCGCCTTAGCCTAGTATCTATCAAGCCCACTCCATCACCGGAAAGCCCCTAGGCCGCAAGAAGATCAGCCGTTGTGCCAGACCGCTACAGCTCCGTGTAGGAATTCTCGATGTCGAGGACATCCACCTGCTGGTTCTGGAGGAATCCACCGCTGACGTGGTTCTAGGGCGCCCGTGGCTCGAACAACACAGCCCAACCATCTCCTGGCGCACGGGCGAGATCCTGAAGTGGGGCGAACACTGTTTCTCAAGCTGCTTCTCCGGGTTTCCTGTTCCTCCATCTCCACGTCCCAAAGAAATCCCTGTCTGCGCTACCTCCATCGAGAGTCCCATCGAGAAACGATCTATCGACATTCCATCCTGTTACGCCCCCTTCAGCGACGTCTTCTGCCCGCATCGAGCCTCCAAATTACCTCTACACCGGCCATGGGACTGTGCCATCGATCTGTTACCGGGTGAGCCAGTGCCACGGGGAAGGATCTACCCCCTTTCTGTGCCGGAGGAGAAGGCCATGGAGGACTATATTGAAGAGGCCCTCAAGCAAGGATACATCCGTCCGTCTACTTCCCCTGCTGCTTCCAGCTTCTTCTTCTTGGCCAAAAAGGACGGAGGCTTGCGGCCCTGTATTGATTACCGGTCACTCAACAAGATCACCATCAAATTCCGTTACCCACTTCCCCTTGTCCCAGCGGCCCTGGAACATCTCCGTGGTGCCACTGTATTCACCAAGCTGGACCTCCGCAGCGCGTACAACCTCATCCGGATACGCGAGGGGGACGAGTGGAAGATCGCCTTTGTCACGCCCACCGGCCATTACGAATATTTGGTCATGCTCTATGGACTAGTCAACGCCCCCTCCGTATTCCAGGATTTCATTCATGAGGTGCTCCGGGAGTTTCTCCATAAGTTCGTGATGGTGTATATCGACGACATCCTCATCTACTCCCGAAGCATGGCCGAACATCGCCACCACGTTGCGGAGGTCCTCAAGCGCTTACGGCAATTCCAACTGTTTCTCAAGGCGGAAAAATGCTCCTTCCACCAGTCATCCGTCCACTTCTTGGGATACTTCATTGATCACAGTGGCATCCGGATGGACGAGGGGAAGGTGGATGCCATCCGGTCCTGGCCCACTCCTACAACCATAAAAGAACTCCAACGCTTCCTAGGCTTCGCCAATTTCTACTGTCATTTCATCAAAGGCTACAGTTCCATCATCTATCCACTAACCAACCTCCTTCGCCATCAGCCCAAGTCTCTGTCCTGGTCCGAAGATGCCACAAGAGCCTTTGAAGCCCTCAAGAACGCCTTCACCACCTCTCCCCTCCTCATCCACCCTGACCCTAACCTGCCTTTCGTCGTGGAGGTGGACGCATCCACCACAGGAGTGGGAGCGGTTCTCTCACAGCAGCAGGGGCAACCAAGTAGACTCCATCCATGTGCCTTCTTCTCCCGCAAGCTCAACCCGGTGGAGGTCAACTATGACATCGGTGACCGTGAGCTCCTGGCCGTCAAGCTCGTGTTGGAGGCATTGGCTGGAGGGAGCCAAACACCCCTTTCAAGTGCTGACCGACCATAAAAACTTGGAGTATCTCAAAGCGGCAAAAAGATTAAACCCTCGTCAAGCTCGCTGGGCTATGGTCTTTTCAAGATTTGACTTCACTATCTCCTATCGTCCTGGATCCAAGAATCTCAAGGCTGACGCCTTATCCCGTCTCCATGCTCCCGATGAGAAAATTGAAACTCCAGGGACCGTCCTTCCAGAATCCATCTTCGTGAATCCCATCCAATGGTCTGAAGAAACTCTGCCCTCCTCCAATGCCTCCACCCACACTCCGCCGGGTTGCCCGCAGGGTCTTCAGTACATCACCAGAGCACGACGCACTCAACTCATCCACGCAGCTCACTCATCACTTGGTACTGGTCACCCGGGGGTCAATGAGACCCTCTCGCTGCTGAAAGCGCGCTTCTGGTGGCCCAACTTGGCCAGGGATGTCAGAAGGTACGTGCAGGGCTGCAGGGAGTGCGCCATCTCTAAGAGCCCTTATCATCTGCCGGCCGGCAAGCTCAATCCTCTGCCCGTTCCTGAGCGACCATGGTCACACCTGGGAGTGGACTTCATAACGGATCTCCCACCTTCTGACGGTCACACCTGCATCCTTGTGGTAGTGGATCGATTCTCCAAGGCCTGTCGACTGATTCCTCTCCAAGGTCTACCTACCGCTCTTACCACTGCAGAACTAATGTTCAACCACATCTTCCGTTACTATGGAATCCCCAAGGACATTGTATCTGACAGGGGGCCCCAGTTCATCTCCCGGGTCTGGAAGGCCTTCTTATCCCTCCTGGGTGTGACCGTAAGTCTGTCTTCCGGATACCACCCTCAGACGAACGGGCAGACGGAACGGAAGATCCAAGAGATCGGCCGCTTCCTGCGTACCTTCTGCCACGGCCACCAGGACTCCTGGAACCAGTACCTGGGTTGGGCTGAGTACGCCCAGAACTCCCTCCGTCAACCTTCCACCGGATTAACACCTTTTCAATGCGTACTCGGTTACCAACCCCCACTGTTCCCCTGGGACGGGGAACCCTCCAACGTTCCTGCTGTCGACTACTGGTTCCGGGAGAGCGAGAGGGTGTGGGACTTAGCCCACCATCAGCTGCAGAGGGCCCTGCGCAGACGCAGGATGACAGCTGACCTTCGTCGCTCCAACACTCCCAACTACCAGCCAGGGCAGAAGGTCTGGCTGTCGACCAGGGACATCAGACTGCGTCTGCCATGCAGGAAGCTGAATCCCCGCTTCACTGGCCCGTTCACCATCATTCAGCGGATCAACCCCGTTACGTATCGTCTTCAGCTCCCTCCACAATACAAGATTCATCCCACTTTCCATGTGTCTTTGTTGAAACCTCACCACCCTTCTCTCTCTTCTTCCACAGAGCCTGACGTGGCAACCGCCGAGCCCCCCCTTCCACTTCTTCTGGAGGATGGAGCTGCATACGAGGTTCGTGAAATTCTGGACTCCCGGCGCCGTGATGGTCTCCTGGAATACCTCGTAGACTGGGAGGGCTACGGGCCAGAGGAGCGGTCGTGGGTCCCGCGGAACGACATCCTTGATCCCAACCTGCTACAAGCCTTCCACACCAGCCACCCGGACAGACCTGCCCCACGCCCTCGAGGTCAGCCACCACGACGTCGGGGTCCTCGGCCCTCAGGAGCAGGCCGTGGGAGGGGGGGGGTACTGTCACAGACACGTCAGGCTCCACCTCCCTGCAATACCCGCGCACTCAATCACCGGAGTTCTAATCACCGCCACCTGCACGTCATTATCCCCGTAATCACCAGCACTATATCTGCCACACTCACACACACAGTCTTTGTCCGGTCTCGTACGTTATACAGACTCATATATACTTACCTCAAGGACTCCAACCTGCTACTTACCTGCTATCACCGTTTCCAGTTTCTCCAGTGTCTCCAGTCTTCCTCCTGTGTGCCTCTCTCCGTGTGTGTGAGTGTTCCCCGTCTGCCGTCTTCAATATCATCTACCACGAACTCCATCTACAAGCAACAAAGGACAGTATCATTTCCCTATCATCACATCGAACTCTCTATCTACCATTTACTCACCTGCTCATTGCTGTTATCAATAAAACAACCTTACTTGCTTTTACTTCTGCCTCCGTGCCGTCTGTACTGTAACAAATACGTTTTAAAATTAATTGCATGCCATTTATCAACACAAGCCATCAAGCCAGATCTGCTTATCTGAATATTTTGCTGTGTATCTCAGCAATGATGTTTATTTTCAGCATTATCGTATTGCAGTTATATAGAACAATTTTACAGTTCAGTGATACCTCAGCCTGAATAATATTTTAATAACTAAAAAAAAAAAAACAGTGCCATTTTATGACATTCATTTAAATGTCATACAAGCAGACAATTTCAGCTGATGTGCTTTTTCACCCGTCTTTTTCTTTATTAATGCACAAGGCATTAATCTTTATTAATGCACTCACAGGGCAGACCATATCAAATGGATACTCATCTTTTCCATATATTTTCACTGAAGATATGTACTGTGGATATAGTTAATTGGCTATTTGTAGTAAAACTACACACTAGCTTAGACCAACCATTTTATTCATGTCAGGCTATCTAACATGATCCAGTGTGTCCTCTTTTCAGAGTGTGTTTAAGTTTGTCAGCAGGGGTCTGCAGTGGTCAGTATCTATCAAAAGTGCTCCAAGGAAGGAACAGTGGTGAACCGGCGACAGGGTCATGGGCGGCCAAGGCTCATTGATGCACGTGGGGAGCGAAGGCTGGTCTGTGTGGTTCGATCCAACAGATGAGCTACTGTAGCTCAAATTGCTCAAGAAGTTAATGCTGGTTCTGATAGAAAGGTGTCAGAATACACAGTGCATCACAGTTTGTTGCGTATGGAGCTGCATAGCTGCAGACCAGTCAGGGTGCCCATGCTGACCCCTGTCCACTGCCGAAAGAGCCAACAGTGAGCATCAGAACTGGACCTCGGAGCAATGGAAGAAGGTGGTCTGGTCTGATGAATCAAGTTTTCATTTAAATCACGTGGATTGCCGGGGGCGTGTGCATCGCTTACCTGGGGAACACATGGCACCAGGATGCACTATGGGAAGAAGGCAAGCTGGTGGAGGAAGTGTGATGTTTTGGGTAATGTTCTGCTGGGAAACCTTGGGTCCTGCCATCCATGTGGATGTTACTTTGACACGTACCACCTACCTAAGCATTGTTGAGGACCATGTACACCCTTTCATGGCCACCGGCATTCACCGGTGGCTGTGGCCTCTTTCAGCAGGATAATGCTCCTGCCACAAAGCAAAAAAATCTGTGGGTTGTGCTGAACAAACAAGTCTGATCCATGGAGGCTCCACCTCGCAACTTACAGGATTTAAAGGATCTGCTGCTAACATCTTTGTGTCAGATACCACAGCACACCTTCAGAGGTCTAGAGGAGTCCATGCCTTGACGGGTCAGGGTTGTTTTGGCAGCAAAATGTTGACCAACTCAATATTATATGCCTGATCGGAATATATATATATATATATATATATATTTGTATATATAGTATACAGTGGGGTATTTGTTTGTTTTGAGTTGTGCTGGGTGTAAGTCCCGGGCTTTTAAACATTATTTGTCAGGACGATTAACTGTGAGAAAAGCAAACCTACAGTATGTCTCCAGTGAGAAGAGTTTACTCAAGACCTTCACTCTCAAAACCTTGTACCTGCACAGCAAAAACTGCAGTGTTAAATTAACTCTCCTGGGAGTATATGTGAGACCATACTCAAGAGTGTTAAAGTGTTAAAATAAGAGTGTTAAATGAACACTGAAGCGGTGTTAAAGTTAATGAGTTAATTAAGTGATTAACAGTGATGATTGACCATTATTGAAGATACCTGATGATAACAAGCAGAATCACCAAAGGAGAAAATCACAATTTTTAAGCCACCATCATGGAGATCGGCGTTTGCTTTAGTGGAGCTCTTGACCCTTGACTTTTAAAATTTTGTTTGGGCTTTTTTAACTGAGTTATAACATCTAGACAAACAAATGGAAAAGATAATCAGTTGGTGTTGGTTATGTTTTCACATAATCATTATTTGACCTGAATCACTGAACTCATCTAGAGCCCAATCTCTGAGTTAGATTTACATTATTGATTACAGCAGAACTGTGATTCTACAGCAGAAGATCAGCTTTATCAATATAATCTGAAGGATTTCTCAAAAGTTGTTCTGATTTAAAAAAAAAAAAAAAAAGAAGACACACACAGACATCAAGAATCAGCCTGTGAATCTCAACAACGGTGACAAGCAACATATTCTGATAAACAGATCAACTCTGAACATTAAAAAACAAGCTACTAAAAAGTTGAATAAACAGAACAAAATAAAATATGAGAATAAAAGAAATTACTAAGACAATTCAGCTCATAATTTATTCATGCAGCAATGCATGATGGGAGCCATGGATGAATTTTGATTGGTGGCTCCCAGAATGCACTGCAACATGCTTTATTATTCTCACCATTGTTGAGATTCACAGAATAGAAAGAAAATAGGACATTAATTTAGTTATTACAGACAGCAATATGGGCTCTTGCATACTCAAATCAAACCCGAGTTTGCTGTCTTGTAAATATGTTCACGCGGCAGATGATGTCAAATACAAAGCTTAACTTACCTCATTTGTCTGCAGCAATGGATAACACAAGGCTTTTATTTACTTATTTTTGTTTAACGTTTATATGCGAGTGTTGTACACCTTCCATGTTAACAAACTTTCAAGACTCTCAAGTTTATAAATGACCAACTATAAAAACAAATTTATAGCTATCTTTGTAAAAAAAAAAAAAAGCTCACTTTATATGCATCTTGGTGCCGCTGCTGTGACGCTGTACAAACGCTTCCATTGCGAATACTAGCGCATCTCTGCAGCTGCAGTTCACGCTCACGTGTTGCTAACGTGCCGCTCATGCGCCGCTGACGCTTGCGGTGTGAACCCGGCCTTATCTGGTGCGCCCCAGCTTCGTTTACAGTCTGAGGGAGACGCACGCTGTATTCAAGCTATTGTACATTGTGTGTATTTTGGTATTGCTATATTTTTTTAAAATGGTGCGTAAGGCCGGGTTCACACCGCAAGTGGCAGCAGAGCGTAAGCAGTGCATATTTTTAAAGAAGAGAACAGAAAAAGAGACAAGCAGAAACACAAGAACTACAGCTGAGTTCAGCCACAGCCTTAGATGAAATCAACTGAAGATGAAAGACATTAAATCTCTCAAGATCTCAATAGAGGAGGATTAAACAACTCCACAAACAGCATTACCAGCTTCACTTATTACTAACTGGATTGACATTATGTTAGACATCTACAAAAGTTGTTATTGAGAATTAACAGAGGTTTAACTCTTTCATTAGCCTGGGTGCCAGCCCGAACCCCGCCCACAACATTTTTTGGACGGGAAGTTCGGTCTGGACTCGATCCATTGTGGAGTAATTATGCTCGGCTCCCAGAAGGCCGAGCCAATCAAATTGCCAGGGCGGGCTTTAATCGATGATGGACAGGCTATCTGCGGTTACGTAACCACCCACGTCATCAAAGAGCGCTTGGGTTGAATTGGTTTTCACCAACGATGACTGCAGCTGGAGAAGTAAGATGTTTAGATTCCGCTATCACGTCTGTAATAATAGAACTCGACAGCGCATTAATTTTAAAAGACGCACAAAGAACCGCAATCAAGGCATTTGTCGATGGGAAAGATGTGTTTGGCGTCCTTCCAACGGGATTCGGCAAAAGTTTAAGTACAAGTTCAACATACGTCACTTACTGCGTTGCTCTGATTGGTTGTAGGTCTATCCAATTGAGTGCAGAGTTTGTTTTTTTTACTGGTTCGGTTAAGACACGCCCCATAATTCAAGTGCAATGGAGCAGTATCAGACTCACATTCTGCCTAGAATATGAGTATGACGAAGTCAGGCTACTCTTTCATTTGAAGTCACCATAATGGTGAACAGTGTTTCCATTAGTTGGGCTCTTAACTCTTATTACTCATTTGTCTTTTCTGTCTGCTGTGACAGTGTGTTTGTTAAACACATTTGCAGTAGCAAAGAAAACAAAATGACATCAGGTGATTATGGCTATCTGTTGATTGTTTTGCAGTCATGTCATTTCAATCTAAAATCTGTGTTACTTCAGCATGAGTTCCTGCAGCAATCAGAAGATTTTAACAGACATGAGCACTAAAAGTTGTACATGATGACACACACAGACAAGAATCAGCATATGAATCTCAACAGTGGTGGCAATTAAAAGTGGGATGCATGCTGGGTACCAGCATACTACAAAACACCCAGCATGCATTGCAGCATGGCACATTTGATTGTCACCATAGTTGAGATTCATATGCTGATTCTTGATGTCTGTGTCTGTTTCATCATAGACTAGTTTTTAGTGCTCATGTCTGTTAAAATCATCTGATTGGTGCAATAATTCATTCTGCACTAACACAGGGTTATAATGTAAATGTATTAATGTCAACACAATTGTTAGATTCAAAAGACATTAGGCCATTTCATGATGACTACAAAACAATCAATAGACTTCCATCATCACCTGATGACATTTTGCTTTACCTTCCTTTGCTACTGTAACAACAAACACACTGTCACAGCAATCAGAAAAAACAAAAGTATAATAAGAGTTAAGAGCACAACTAATGGAACAACTATTCACCATTATGGTGACTTCAAATGAAACAGTTAAACCTCGGATGATTCTCAATAACAACTTTTGTTGATGTCTAACATAAAGTCAGTCTGGTTAGTAATACGTGAATCTGTTAATGCTGTTTGTGGAGTTGTTTAATCATCCTCTGTTGAGATCTTGAGAGATTTAGTGTCTTTCATCTTCAGTTGGTTTCATCTAAGGCTGTGGCTGAAGTCAGTTAGTTCTTGTGTTTCTGCTCGTCTCTTTTTCTGTTCTCTTCTTTCTTTCAGTGATTCTGCTTGTTAACAGGCTTATTAAGGCTGAGATGACTCTATACTTAATATACACAGATTTTGTGGCTCAGATAAGGTCCAGTTTAGGTTTATTTCTTTGCTCTTGGCTGACATGTGGCATTGCTGTGGCCCAGATCTGGCAAACAGAAATGGCCCACACAAGGACTGTAATTCATTGCAGCATGTGGGCCAGATCATCATACCGCATGTGCCAAATGTGGGCCGGATCTGGGCCGACACAATGTTGCTATCTTAAATTTGCTTCACATGCAAAATGGATGTGGATTGAACTTCCAATGCATTTCACCCTTGGCTTCTTTATCTGTGTAATGAAATAGCAGTTTATGAAATATCCTTGGCCGAATGAGACATGTGAGAAAGGTTTCTTTACCTTTGGAGGGTCCTGGATGAGTTTGGGCCGGTTGTAGAGGTTGGAGTAAGTGCCTGAGAGAGAAAGATAAACATGATCAATCACCCCTGATTTACAGCATCATTCAAACCCCTGATACTCCAGCATCTCTCAGTAATCAGGCTCTGAACCATGAGGACACGATATCATCATATGGCAGATTAATAAAATGAATAAATAGTGTTTTTGTTGTCCCTTTCTCTGCTGTGATGAGAATCACCAGAACATCCTCAAAACGATATCATTTTCAGGAGACGTGAAAGAGGAATCATTCTGGTATTTGCGGCTCTCTGTATGTGTGCGGCTGTGCAAACAGACTGAATTGAGTCTTTCGTGTCTCCTTGAGCTAGAATGGTTTAAAATCACTTGAATGTGTACATTTGCCAGACTTATAAACACATGCAAATGATAAACGTTCACTCTATGATGGTTAAACTTTGCAATTAATCTGTGAATCACGTGTGCTGAACCGTGGGGTCTGGTCCGTACAAATTATGGATAAATTGTGATCCATTACACCATATACATTTATGTATTGCAATATTTGACATATGGCCATCAAAAACATGTAAAAGAATATATTAAAGGGTTAGTTCACCCAAAAATGAAAATTCTGTCATTAATTATTCACCCACATGTCATTCCACACCCGTAAGATCTTCGTTCATCTTTGAAAAACAATTTAAGATATTTTTTATAAAATCCATTGGCTCAGTGAGGCCTGCATTGACAACAAGATAATTAACACTTTCAATGCGCAGAAAGCAACTAAATTATTTATTATTATTATTTAATTATTTAAAACAGTTCATGTGACTACAGTGGTTCAATCTTAATGTTATGAAGCGACGAGAATACTTTTTGTGCAGCAAAAAACAAAATAATGACTTTATTCAACAATATAGTGATAGGTGATTTTAAAACACTTTGAAGCTTTACAAATCTTTTGTTTCGAATCAGTGGTTCAGAGCATGTATCAAATACCAAAGTCATGTGCTTTCAGTAAACAAGGCTTTGTTACGTCATAAGTGTTTTGCAATTTCAGTAGTTCACCACTGGGGGGCATCTAATGTTGTTAAATTAATGTTTATTGCATTTTTACAATTTCATGCATGTTACAATGATGGTGTTTAGTGTGTGTGTGAATGACACTGTGTGCACCTTCTGTATATTAGTATTGTTGTTACGGTACAGACAGCACGGAGGCAGAAGTAAAAGCAAGTAAGGTTGTTTATTGAAATTCAGCAATAAGCAGGTGAGTAAATGGTGGATAGAGAGTTCAACGTGAAAATTGGGAATTGATACTGTCCTTTGTTGCTTGTAGATGGAAGTCGAGATTGATGAGATGGAGAATGGCAGACGAGGAACACTCACACACACAGAGGGAGGAACACAGGAGGAAGACTGGAGACGCTGGAGAGACTGGGATCGCTGGTAGCAGGTAAGTAGCAGGTTGGAGTCCTTGAGGTAAGTATACATGAGTCTGTATATCAAACAAGACCGGACAACTACTGTGTGTGTGAGTGTGGGCTATATAGTGCTAGTGATTGTGGGGATGATGACGTGCAGGTGGCGGTGATTAGAACTCCGGTGATTGAGTGCGTGGGTATTGCAGGGAGGTGGAGCCTGACGTGTCTGTGACAATTGTCCTCTTCAGCTTGTGGAAAAGCTGCTTGTGATGAACTTTGATTCATCATGTGACTCTTATCACCACTGTGTTTGGTGACTGTCAGTGAATTATAAAGGTATAAAACAGATATTAGTACTTCATTAGGTTGGTAAATTAACATTATATCAGTTAATGAAATACGTTATTTTACCATAAATTTAACAGATTTTTTTTACGTTGCTACTGTATTTTTTACGGTAAAGTTCTGGCAACCACAGCTGCCGTTTTTTTACCGTAAATTTTACTGGGATTTTTTATACAGTGTACTATCCATCCTAAATAGTAGTCTATGTGTAATATTCAGTACTATTTAGTGTGGATAGTATGCACATTGGGATGTATAGAGTGTTTTTAGCGACGTGCTGGGGAAATGATCAGCTGGCAGCTCCCTTATCACACAAGCCTGATCCTCTGATTCATGAAACAGGACCGCTTGCACCCTGATATTTATGGATATAAACACTTCAGTCATCTCTCACTCATTTTCCTGTCTTCATCATCATAAAGTGTGTATTATGAGCAGTATTATTGTGCTGTTGCAACATAAATGCAAAGACTGATAGTTGTGTACAGTGTGGTGTTGGAAATTATGTCTTAGTTTAATCATTTTAATCGATCAGGATTAATTATAATATGCTTGAATATGGGATGTGATGCCATATCAGATTAACATGCTATATATTCTTTAAAATGTATTAAACTCACAACAATATTATGTATCTCACGACTTTATATCCCCCATTTAAGTATATATTGGGAGTTTAATTAATAAATTATATAAATAATGTTCGTCGTGCGTAATACGATCGGGGAAATTGCTAAATGAGTAGCTGCATAGCCTTTACTGTATGACAGCTGGTGATATAAATCCACCTGCTGGTATTCGAGCAACGCTCTGTGGCCGTATAACTACAAACAAGTAGAAAATAATTTCTTTGTAGATTATACAAAAGCAACTTGGAAAACAGACAAAACAGAAAAGGTAAGAAGCGATATTTGAGAAAAGAGCATCTCAATCTAATAGCCGTAGACGCATAGCAGAAATAACTTTACCCCGCGTCACGTGATTTCCGATTCTTGTGAAAAAGCTCTATGGTTCACCACTGGGGGGTGTGACTGGCAGTTTGATACTCGCTCTGAACCACTGATTCGCGGCTGGGGAAAGGTGAGTTCTGCTTAAGCTCACTAAAAAGTTTAAAATGAGTTATTAAATGACAAGAAACTACCTATTTTTGTGTTAAAAATGAAGTTTAATCTCATTGAAAGGCTCTGGAACATGATGTATTCGTTTTGAGTGTTTGTTAGCCAAGATCTGTGGCTAAAATTATCTGGTTTGACTGGCAGGTCAATGCCAAAAGGCCACGGATTGAGTTTTGATTAAATTTTCCTATTTATTATCTCAAGTATGTTTTCTGTCTATGTTTCTCTTAATATTGTTGTCTTGAATTCATATAAAATGTTTTATAGTAAGAAAAATGTTAAAGGTGCCATCGAATTGAAAATTTAATTTACCTCGGCATAGTTAAATAACAAGAGTTCAGTACATGGAAATTACATACAGTGAGTCTCAAACTCCATTGTTTCCTCCTTCTTATATAAATCTCATTTGTTTAAAAGACCTCCGAAGAACAGGCGAATCTCCACATAACACCGACTGTTACGTAACAGTCGGGGTGTACGCCCCCAAAATTTGCATATGCCAGCCCATGTTCCCAACATTATGAAAGGCATTACACAAGGGAAGGCAGCATTAACGTCTGGATCTGTGCACAGCTGAATCATCAGAAGCAAGAACAATAGCGAAAAATGGCAGATGGAGCAATAATAACTGACATGATCCATGATAACATGATATTTTTAGTGATATTTGTAAATTGTCTTTCTAAATGTTTTGTTAGCATGTTGCTAATGTACTGTTAAATGTGGTTAAAGTTACCACCATTTCTTACTGTATTCACAGAGATCAAAGCCATGTCGTTATTTTCATTATTAAACACTTGCAGTCTGTATAATTCATAAATACAACTTCATTCTTTATAAATCTCTCCAACAGTGTAGCATTAGCCGTTAGCCACGGAGCACAGCCTCAAACTCATTCAGAATCAAATGTAAACATCCAAATAAATACTATACTTACGTGATTAGACATGCTGCATGATGAACACTTTGTAAAGATCCATTTTGAGGGTTATATTAGCTGTGTGAACTTTGTTTATGCAATGATAGAGTCGAGAGCTCGGGAGGGGACAGGGAGCACAAGAATTTATACATAATTATTATACACAGAACACACACATATATTACGTAAACACAGACTTTTATTTTGCAAACGATTAATCGTGATTAATCGTTGCACATCCCTCTAAACTGTGCATTCTCAGAATATTTAAACATGTAAACAATGAAAAAACAACATTAACATGAAAGGGACAGTTTTTAATGTTTAAATAGCTGCTGTAACTCTGAAATTTCAACAAAATCAAGCAACTACTGTGATCACAAATATTCCAAAAGTTATTTGTTCATACAAGTATCATTGGACTTTCTGCATTTGCAAGATGCAGTGCATGGATTAGGCTTGCAGCCGCATCGGGCTGTCTTGCACCCAGTGGTGCAGGCACAGGTGATTAACTCCTCACAGGCATCTGGAACTGTGGGTAGTGACATGAGTTGAGGAATAAGGGAATTCCCCTCTGTCTTCCATCCCATGGTTTCAGGGGGTGGCAGAACTGGCTGCTGCAAGTGGGCCTGCCGCCAGACCAAAGCCTGGAAGTGAGAGCGCTGAATGTGGAAGTAGAGAGCGTCTCACGTTGGGGGCAGTCTTTCTATTGTCATGCCCTTGACAAACATGCTTGCTCGAACTTCATTGATGTTATCAGCATCCTTTACACCATAGATTTTGCAGAAAAACTGTTCTGCATTCTGAATGGTGTGGTCAGCTGCTGTTCATAACATTAAGCAAAGATAGTCATGTGCAATTAATCTGATATGAGATGCATTATGCTTCTTCATGTTTAGCTTCCAAACTGTCAGTGTTAAGGGTTGTATTAGATGCTTCAACCCTCTCTTCATCGCTGAAGCCACCTGCAGCAACTATAATCTTGGTGTCTGGTGCTCTCACAATCAGCTGTTGTGATAGAAAGCGAGCAAGGTCTGCCTTGTTGTCCTCGTGAGCGATAAAGTTCTCCCATTTTGTGGGAAGAGGTAAATCTCTGCCTTCAACTGGTCTTCTGATTGCCACCAAGCCTCTTCCATGCCTTTTACGTGTTCCACTCTTGATTGAGTGTGTGTGGTAGCGATCAAACAGAACATCAATTCACTGGAACTGTGCTCCACTTCGGAGAACAGTTTCCACAAAGATGTCTGCCAGGTCTCCAAAAGTCTTTGCTTCTTGTGGCTTCCCAATAGCAATGACCAAAGCTTGACCATCAACGATAAGCATTGATTCGTCTTGTAGGTCTGTGGCACCAAGGTGGTTGGGACATGGAATGTCAGCGGTCAAGACCTTAGCAAGTATCGCCTTTGAACCTGAACGAAGCTGCCCATTAACTTCTGCCAAGGACAGAGGTACAACGAATAGTTCATGCATCATAATACTTTTGAGGTTGACTGGGTGTCCTGCCTCATATGCAGCAATGAGGCGCTGTAGAATGTTTCTGTCTGCCTTGACAGTTTTTGCCTTCCCAGTGATTGGGTCTAACTGTTGAACTTCAAACAGGGAAGCAAAAGTCAAATACTTGTTCTTTTTCAGTTTGTCCCTGAAAGTGACTCTTCTCCCCTCAGATGGCAACAGCCTCTCCTCTACAAATGTATCCAGTTGACTTTGCCCTTTCTGTGTAGCTGTCAACAGCTCATCTTCAATATCCTGGGTGGCAAAGTCTTTGTTTGCAATGTTTTGCAGTGTCTGGGGCAGGTTAGCCGAAAAGAGACCAAATCTCTGCAATACTGCAAGCAAAGCATCTTCATCTATTGAGTCCTGTTTCATTCTGCCTTTTGTGGTTTCATTGTGGATGTAGTCATCATCTGTATTTAGACCAAAGGCAACTTTTGTGTCATGGGCAAGATGGGATCGGAAGTTGAAAGACAGAGCCCATCTGCCAAGAGCTGAAGATGTCTTTGTGATACCAACAATTCCTCCTCCCTTTTTTCCAATACAGCCTAGCCACTCCTGACTATGATCGGGATCCACTTGGTTGAAGCGATGTAAAGAGCGCTTGACTACAAAGTTTCCAGCCTCAAACTCCTTCTTCACAGGCTGTGGAAGTTGGTGCATCTCGTTCAGGTAGATGGTCCCCCACCGAGCATAGTTTGATGTGGTTATACCGCATGAAATAGGGCAACATTTGCTGGAATGCACAAAGGTGCAGGTCCCAGATTCTGTCCCTCTGTGCGCGAATGAAAAATAGAAGAATGTGAACCATCTTCATGTAGCCCCACCTAAACATGAAGTTTGGGTTGTTGTTGGCTTTAATGTAGACCTCTGTGACTGCTTGAAAGTCTTCAGAAGCAAGCAATGTCACAAGATCTTCTACAGGGCTGTTCTTTGTCTTATCCAGTAGTTCGTTAAGGTCACGATTCCTGTCTTCCAGTAAGCTAAGCAGCTGAGGCAACAGAATCCTCCACATGGCCTGGAGAGTGATTTTGTGGGCTCTAATTCCTTTGTTGTAAGACTTCCCTGTCATAACTTGCTCTGCAGTTTTGGGGCCTAGTAGGTTGCCTTCAACCCATGCTTCCAACAATCCAGATGATTGGACATGCTTGCCAATGACTTCCATGAATTTTAGGGCAATGTGCAGGCCACCTAATCTGACAACAAGGCAATCCAGATAGTCATCATTTGCCCACTTCAACTCCATCAATTTACAGAACAATGCTTCATCCACTGTGATAACAACGTGATGCTGCCCTAGTTTTCTGGCCACATGTTTACATCTCAGCACAACAGTATTCAGTGTATCTAGGTCATGAGCAGGTGCCTGGATAATGGGCATGTAACCAATGCTTGTCATTTCAGGTGACCTTTCACTGTGATTTTGGTTAAAGGTTGTCTAGCCTTGCTTCATGTCTCCTTCATCCTGACGCTTGAAAAAGAATGCCATGTCTATGGCAGTTGCTTTTGCAATTGATCCATTCTCATCTGATTTTTTGAACCACTCCTTCTTTGTATTTTCTGTTGATTTAAGACAGGCTTTACCTTCTATAACTCCAGCTGGAAAAAGCATCTCCATCACCTCAGGGACCTGAAGGCTTTCCGTTTTTGATAGTCTCAAATCCTTCATCATCATGTTACCTTCCGGACCACGTTGCCATCTGTGTAGCATGGAAGGTGTTCTTGCCATCAAGGGTTGAATCATTTATGTCAGTGTTATCACATGTAAAATGTGTGAATCTGCCAGGTACAAAGTTAAGTGGAGTCACTGCTCCTGTCACTGAATCCATGGTTTGCAGGGTTTTTTCTGCCATAGCAGTATCAACCTGCAACAGACTGTGATAGCTGATAGTGTGCTCTGCATTGTGAAACAGTTTCACCAGTTCCTTTGATCGTGTGGCTTGGTGCAAGGTACAAGCTAGTCCCACATACTTGGGTGTCCAGTGTTTTCCACCGGTTACATTGTAGACAAGATCTTGGGACACTTAGACACACAAGACACACTTAGAACTCTTGTCTGAGTATCAGCTTCCTCTCTGTCCAAGGTGATGTCTTCATCATCTGGGCTTCCTTCCAACAGGTTGTGGCCACCAAACATCAAACGGACGAACATGAAAATGCTTTCAGGAACACACGCTATCATTTCATCTTGATTGACAACAAATCCAGTGTACTTTGGGTGTGCAAGTATGTCTGCTCTTAATTTCAATGCAACATGTACCATTTCCAGGAATCCCTCATCAGGAGACTGATATATAAGAATCGCACAAGACTCTTCTTCCTCTGACATGAGATTTGAAAATGGCACATGTCCACATTTTCTGGGAACAAGTAACACATATTGGTTAGGTACAATTATGAAGTCATATGAGTCCTGTGCATATAACTGAAGTTTTTCTTTAAATGTAGCTCTCCTGCTTCTAAATGAAGCTGGTACTTCAACATTGGCCTTTTCTGCTAATTCACAGTATCTGTTCCACACTTCAGAAAGTTGAAGGACATGTCCTTTCTTTGCAGATTGTCTGATCTCCTTGACAAGCCATTCCATAGCTAGATCAGTTTTTGCTGAACTTTCTTTGGTCTTTGATGCATTTCGCATAAACTTCTTTAAGCAGTTTGCATGGTATTTTCCTTCCGCTGCAATGAGGTCACTAATACCAGTTAGACGCACATGGGCCTCCTGGTCATACTTGGACAAATCCAGGATCTGATCACTCATCTTAAATGTACTCACAGATGACAGTGTATCTTTCACTTTTGTGTCTTGGCAGAAGATGCAAAGATCCCACTTGACAGATGTCGTTGAGCTTCGCAGCATTGTCGCTGATGTACTAGGTTCACCACTTTGTGGTCTGGAAATCTGCTTTTTCCTTTGTAATCTTTCAATGAGAGTCTTGCTTGTGAATAATGAGAAACATGACTTGTGCCACAACAGCGGATTAACATCATGTAAATATATTTCCTTGATTCGATCGATTGCAGGCTTGCTGTCTATATCACACAGTTTCTCTCTTGTTTGGGAAGCACATTTTAACGTCTCAAAGCCCTTTTCTCCAGCCTTTACTAACCTTTCCCTTTTCCTTTCTTGACAGATGAGACATTCTTCTAAATTTGGGGACTGGTGAATCCACTTGAGACTGCAAATAGCTTCCATGATCAGGCGAATCAGAAATGCAAACTGGAAGAAATTCTTCTTATTTATAATGCTAAAGAGACTTCACTGACATATCCAAACGCTGTTGTCCCTGTTTTGGTGGCACTGCATCAGATTTGTTAGGGCTAGACATTTTATCCCTGCATAATGCTTATGGCACTATTTAACTTGAAGTACAACCAAAAACACAGTTGTTTTTTTATGCAGTGGTCAATTGAGATTTTGTGTTATTTTGCTTCCTTAACTTGTATTCCTTCAGATCAGTGCAAAGAAAATACACAACAATACAAAGCACAACTGTTAATTTCACTACACTTTGTCTATTCGAGTCTGTGGATTTCAATTACGATATAAAAGTTTAGATTATGCAAATTAGCACATATTTAAATAGATAATGCCTCATTTGCATATGTAAACATGACATTTCAAAAAACTTGTAATACAAAAAATGTTTGTCTCTATGTAAGTGAAAAACTGGAAAAGTTTTATGGTGATATCTATAACTTAAAAATTTTACCCTATCCACCTGTAGTGTTTCGGCTGTGAATAATGCACCTATTGTTTCAATGACAATTACAAGAAAATGGGACCCTTATTTCAATGTTATACGGTGACGTATATATTATCCTGACGCTTCAACAAGTTCAAAATAGTTTTGTGATTTTTATGTTTATATGTGAATAAAAGCCTAAATTAAATCTGTTCATCAGAATTCATAGGGATTAGTTTTACAATCCGTAAGTTACAATTAACCTTTGAAGAGTCAAAGAGTCACATAGCTGTCTATGGAGGGACAGAGAGCTCTCAGATTATAATAAAATTATCTTAATTTGTGTTCTGAAGATGAACAACAGTCTTACGGGTTTGAAATGACATAAGGGTGAGTAAATGATGAAAGAATTTATTTTTTGGGTGAATTTTTTGTAAATTCACCCCAAAAAAAGTCAGTAAAGTCAGTTTTACCCCGTGTCGCCCATGACGTCATTGGCCTTGATGACAAAGTCATCTTCCAGCATGTTATGTCCTTTTCTCTCTGTCTTTATCTTGTTATACTAATTTCCCTATACACACAGAAAAAAAAGGGTTTAAAATTGTACCTTTAGGGGTACAACAGCTTGTCGCTGGAGCAGTACCTTTAAAGGGACATTTTTGTACCTTTTTTACTCCAAAAAGTATAAAATATCAGGGGTGTAAAATCCAGGTTCAGAAAGTAAAAGTCCTCCTCAGTATTTAGTTCAAGTCACCTGGATTTACCATTATGATAAGCAGAATCACACACTAAAAAGAAATGTGTAAATGTATTATGTGTGACACTCTAGTTTACACATTTTGTGTCAATATTGCATAAAATTGTGTTGAAATAATTCAATTGTCTAACACATATTATGTGTAGTTTTAAAATTAACACAACCTGTGTATTTGTTCACAGCATCAACACAATCTGTGCAGCCAAGAACACCTGTAATGTGTTTATATTACACATTTACACAACTTTGTGTTCATTTCAGAGATGAAGATCAGACCTCCAAAACCAAGACCATTCAAGACAAGAGGTGTGATCGAGACAAGACCTTCCAAGACCAAAAGCAGACCATTCAATCAAGATAATTCATTAATCATGTGACTATTGAACATTAATGATGAGCACCTGCTGTCAATAAGCAGAATCACCAAAGGAGAAAATAATTTTTTTAAGCCACCATCATGGAGATCAGAGTTTGCTTTAGTTGGGCTCTTGACTTTTGACTTTTTAAAATAAAATTTTGCTTGGGCTGAATAAAAAAAATAAAACGTATGAATTTGTACGAATTAGCCACCTCATAAAATACGTACGAATTGCCGTGAGATCAGGTTGGTTAATTTACAAGTTTATAAATAGCCAAAAACCAACAATTTATTCATAATACACCATAACAACAATGAAGATCACAGGAGAAACACGACAGCATAAACAACACAAGACAAAGAACTGAACAAATGGAGAGCTATATATACACAGGATAATGAGCACTAAACTAGAAACAGGTGTACAACATAATCAGTTACCATAGAAACAAACTAGTGATTAGAACAAAGGATACCGACAGAAAATAACTAAATACAAACTAAGAGTAAATCATAATGAAATAAGCCCAAACTGAATGTCACAACTCCATACTAAGAAATAATTCAGATTAGTCCTGGTTTAATAAGTTCATGGATTGTATCATGAACATATTAAGTCTGCAGAACTGCCAACATCTGCTGTAACATTAACAGCTTATGCAAACAAGTTGGAAAATAACTAAACTGATAATGTTTCTTGCTTTCTCCCCTTTATCGTAATGGAAAATGGGAAGGTTTATAATTTTATACCAAAGATAGCCCTGCCTACACAGTTAGTGTCAGTGTTATCTTGATTTTATGACTGTGCTCTGCTGTTCTCTCTGACTTTCATGAACCACACCCTCTCGCTCTCTCACTCATGGTAATCCATATTCTACTGTAAGTTCCCTGTCGCTCTCAAAGGAGAAGCAACACAACCGACACGTTTTCACACCACATACAGGTATGAGCATATATTTTTACATGAACTAAGAGTTATGCTTTTGTTACATGTCAAGTACATAAAGAGATGTTGTTCAGCTTTGCATTTATAAGTCAGCTATCATATAGTGTGTGGTTTTTACTGTAGATATAAGTAAATTAGTAGAACAAGATAAAGAAAGAGAGAAAAGGACATAACAAAGATAAAGAAACTTGCTTCTGATTTCCAGTTCCTCATCTTCATGTATTCTCATTTACAGGTCTTTGATAATGGAGAAAGAACACAACCCTCCTCCTTATTACGGTCCTCAGACGACCCAGACAGGCATAAATTACCCTGGACCGCAGGCACCCTACCCACCTCAACCAGGTCAGATCATCTTCCGTTCCGACTTCACTAACAAGAACCAACCAGAATGTAATATAATCAATCTAACGCTTTACAATAAGTTTCCAGTAGCTAACATTGGTTAATGATTTAGAAACGTTTTTAATTGTTAGTTCATGTTAAACTTAATGTTAACAAATGGGACCTTGTTGTAAAATGTTTGCATATAAACAAATAAGGAGAAAGTTTGTGAAACAAATGCAAGCCAATGTTCACCCAAGTATTAATAATATACTGAAAAAAGATCCAAAAACTTTAAACTGTAAAAAAAAAATATTTTTTTGAAGTTGTAAGTAAAACAAATATTATTGGAGTATGTTTTACAAGAAAAAAATATATATATATATTTCAGTGTTTTTGGTTTAATGCAATGTGTTCCTGAACGTGTATTTGTAAATATTCTTAGCTGTTTCTGAGTGAAAATTGTTTCAAAGTAAATCTTACACTAAATTCTTTTCAGTGTCTTTGTTTGAGAAGCTACACCATTAAGGTGTTTTATAGACGGGTCATCAAGAAGTCACGTGTCCAGTGGTTCAATCCATGACGTCAGATGTGTGTTAAAGGACGTTATGTAAAACATACAGACTTTGGCTAGTGATTTTAGATTGTGCGTCACGATTACTCATGAAACATGTATGAAACATTTACGAGCTGTTAACCTCTAATAAGTAACGGCCTAGCAGATTAGATTGCTAATGCATGGATACTGTTGTAGATAGTGGAATCCTCTCTGTCTGTGAAAGTTATCAGAAGAAAGACAATTGTAATGTTCTCCAAAAACAGAAACACTAAGGTCTAAGATGCTTTGGGTTTCAGGACCTGGCCATCTCACATTTTGGATTATATCAGCAATGCGTGTCTATCCATCACCCAGAGCTTCAAGACTGGTTAATATAACATGATACAGGAATCAATTAATTCAGCAATTGAACAACTGTTTTACATGGGCCTAACCTTCAACTGTTCAAGTAGTTTGCAAAGAGCCAAATTTTAACTTGTTTGTAACATACATCGACTCGATGCAACCTGGACACATCGTCAGTGGTGTTACCTGGGGTCACAGAGTGTTTCGGGTCTTTCAAGCATCATGCACTCTCACCCAGTCGACCCAGCTGGGGTTGATCTCTTTATATCCACAGCCACCTTGAGGCAACTTCTGCTGACTCCATGACCTCCTTGATGGCCCTTCGCTTACTGGCTCCTATGATGCCCAGGATGTTTTAGGCCCTGCAAAGAGACTGGCCAGCAAACCCTCTGCATCCCACCTCGATGGGCTCACACCGCCCTCGCTACCCATTGTTCTGGCACTCCTCCACTAGTTCAGTGTATTTTGCCCTCTTCCTCTCATTGGCCTCCTCGATACGGTCCTCCCAGGGTACGGTGAATTCCAGGAGAACTATCTGCTTGGAGGTCTCTGAGATGAGTAGCATGTCAGGCCGCAGTGTTGAGGTGGCGACGGCTTCTGGGAATTTCATTTGCTTCCCCAGGTCAACTTTCAACTCCCAGTCTCGTGCTGTTGCTAGCAGGCCAGATGAGGTGGCCCTGACAGCTAATGGTGGCTTCTCCCCAGCCCGGACGAAAGCAATGGTGTTCTTCACTGGGCGGAGGCGCTTACAGTGGCCAATTCCACAGCTGATGGTATCCGCTATGGCCTTCAGAACTTGGTCATGGTGCCAACGGTAGTGCCCCTCGCCCAGGGCCTTCGGACAGCAGCTAAGGATGTGCTCCAGGGTCCCCCTCTTTAGGCAGAGGCTGCAGGCTGGTGACTCCACCAATCCCCAGCTGAATAGGTTGGATGGGCTCGGTAGTACATCGTAGACAGCCTGGATCAGGAACCGTATGCGATGGGGGTCTGCTTTCCACAGCTCTGCCCATGAGACTCTACGGTCCACTGCATGCTCCCATCTTGTCCAGGCTCACTGCTGCCGCATTCCAACCATCCTGCTGGCCCGCTCCTCCTCTACTGCTGTCCTTCCCCTGTGCCTTGTTGTAGCGAGATGTTGTGCCGTTACCCAGGCCAGCTCTTCCATGAGTCACTGCTCCTATCAGTGCCCTGTGCCATAGCCGTGACTCAGCCACATCCACCGCCTCTGCTGCCCTCCACTTCCGCCCTGTCCTCACCTCGATCCCAACCTTCGGGTCTTGTGACTCTCTGTATTGCAGCACCTCCCTGGCACGGCCTACCTTGAACTCCTCATTCAGGCTACTGATTGGGAGCTTCAGCTTGTTGTTCTGGCCATACAGAGCAATGCTCCGCAGGCTTCGAGGTAGGCCCAGCCACTTCCGTAGAAACCTGCTGGCTCTCCTCTCAAAGCCCTCGATGGTGACATATGTGACAACTAAAACCAGAAGAGTTTGGTTGTTCACTGATGCTAGAGGAATCAAAAGCCTTGACTCTTAGTGATAAATACATTACATGCACTAATTTGTATCAATCTGAATGAATTCAATTCGATTTCAAATTCTGAAAGTTTTATTTACTTGAACCCTGAAATCTGCAATATGATTAACATTTTTGTTATAGGGCTCCAGTACACATATATGAGTATATATGAGAATCTGATTGAGAAGTCATATTCAAGTGTTTACATAGCCTACTTAATTTTTCCTCTTGATTGGATTATTTCATGTCTACACCACCCTTTTCATTCAAAATTTCACTCATATCGAGCACAGTCAGATTAAGTTGTTTACATGAAGGCTTTTCATTTTGATTGAGCCATCAGTCCAGTTACTAAAGATTATTTGGGTGCATATAAACTTGGCTTGTGTTTTCTTTGATTTGGTCATTTGTTTAACTGGATCATGATTTGAGATGAACTGGCTTTTAGATAAAGTGTATGATCTCACATCCTATAAAATCCCCCTGCAGTGGGTTTCAGTGTTTTTAACTTGTGATTTGACACTTTTACAGGTCCACAAGCTGCACCTTACCAACCTCCACAATATGGGTTTGGGGCTCCACCCACCACTGTCCAGCCCACCATGATCCCTGTCGGTGAGTGTTCAGCACCTTAGACCAATCATTTCTCATGTTTTATTCATTTCATGAGAGTTGAACACTAGCAGATTTTTGTTAAAAATAGGTTCTCCAAATATTCAGTGTTGGTTCTGGGAAAGTCCAGTCCAAAAATGTCCAGTTTTCTTGATGTTAGAGAAACATGTTTTAAAAGGTATAATGTTCCTCAAATGTTCTTTCAACTTAACATTCCAAGAACATAAAATTGTCCAGTTTCTTGAATGTTAGTAGAATGTTATTTAAAGGTTAGTATGATGTTCCTGAAACATTCTTTCAACTTAATTTTGATCTAAAATTCAACATTCTAGGAACGTTGATTTGTAACATTCCAAGAACATAAAATTGTCCAGTTTCCTTAAAGTTAGTAGAATGTTATTTAAAGGTTAGTATGATGTTCCTGAAACATTCTTTCAATCATTCAAACACCTGCTGTGAACAAACACTGAAAGAAAGAGAAATAAGAACACAAACTACAACTTTCTTCAATCTTAGATGAACTGAAGATAAAAGACATGAAATCTCTGAAGATCTGATTAAACAACTCCACAAACAGCATTACCAGCTTCACTTATTACTAACCAGACTGACTTTATTTCTGTCACATGTCTACAGAAGTTCTTATTGAGAATTAACAGAGGTTTAGATGTTGATGTCTTATTAAAAATGTTCCGTTTGAGGTCACCATCATGGACATCAGCGTTTGCTTTAGTTGAGCTCTTGACCCTTGACTTTTGCTTGATCTGTGTACTATCTTTAATTGGTAATCATTAATTCCACTAATCAGGCATCACAGCAGAAAAGTCACATGTGATTGTGATTGTGATATTTTCTAAAACTATGCCTTGAATCTAGAGAGTTTCCTAAATTTTGGACAACACTACCTTTAATTGTTTTTTTTTAATTTCTTCAAAGTTCATATAAAAGTATATTTTGCATGTCACCGAACTATGTATTCATCTTGCAGATGTTTATACAGGTATAAACTTAAAGTGCCCATATTATGCTATTTTAAAGGCTCTTAATTTTGTTTTGGAGTCTCTTATAGGTTTACATGCATCCAATGTCAAAAAAACATTGGCTTCCTGTGTCATTCGCTTCCAGTTATTTTACCTGTACAAAAACACTTTATATTGCAAACTTTTTATTGTTATCATATTATTTTAATTTCATTATCATAATTGCACTGGTTTGTAGCTCAAATAGTTTTACAGTTTACGGTACTTTGATATTCTTTGAATCCGAAGTCTCGCACATTCAAATAAATACTTTACTTCTACATTTCACAACAAGTTGGAGACACACTGATGCGAACAGTAATGATGGTGTCGGTTTTACCATATCAATTTGAGCCCGAGTCCTCATGCAACAAAGTGGATTTGCTTTGGCAGGGCAGAAAACAGTGTCTTTGCAATATGTCGATAATGTGAACCAAACTCTTCCAATCTCAACTACAACTATGATGTTTGGGGGTCAAAGTAGACATTGTTCGCCAGCAGCCAATGAAGACCGTAGACTGCATTATGCAAATGTGTCACAAACCTACATTTGTGCAGGAAGTAAAACTGGAATTACTGCTGACTCGTTTCGGCAGTTCAGAATTGCTTCTTTCTTTTACAATGACTTCATTTATCAAGTACTTTGGTCTTTTTGCAGAACTTTTACATTCACAAATAGATATATTACACAGTACATTAAAGGGAATATCCAAAAAAGCATAATTGGGGCACTTTAAACCTCTTATGTGCAGTATTTTATATTTTTTCCGCATTAAATAGATGCATTTGTACATGTGCAGTTACACAGATGACGACTATGAATCTCACTGATGTACCGGGCCGCATTATCTGTCCTCACTGCATGACGGAGGTCCTCACGGAAATCGAATATATAAGCGGTTTGCTCACCTGGTTAATCTGCGGAGGCCTTGCGCTCTTTATGTGAGTATAACTGTACAAACATTAGAGCATTTACCCTGCTTGAATTCACAGACTGCTGATATTTAGAGTTTGTCTGTTGTGCTTTTCAGATGCTGGTTCTGTTGTTGCATTCCTTTCTGTGTGGACGCGTGCAAGGATGTGAAACACACCTGTCCAAACTGCAAAAATGTAATTCGCCTTTACAAACGAATTCAATGATGAGTGATCGAAGATATGTCATTTGTACACTTCATATGGAAGTTAAACATTGTGAAATACTATAGAACTGATGCATAATTAATCACAATCTCATATGTAGAACAAAAGTTATGATAGAAATGTCTAATAATAGAATTACACTTTCTCTGGAAAATTGTTGCATACTTTCCTTCTGTGTTTGCAAATTGTTTTTATAATGTGTGTATATAAATGTATGAATAAAATAAGTTGCATTTAAGCTTTATTTGCATTGGACAATCACTTGTTATATACACAAACCTGAAGCTCCATGTACTTGACCACAACAACTGAAACATAGACTGTAAAATCCTCAGAGTTAAATCAACACTGCTCAATACATATAATAAATAAATATTGCTGTCTTCTGCACCTTTGGAGAAATTTCATTACAGTATACAGTACTATAGCAGTTTCTTGGTGTTCTGACAAAATACTTTCTTTGACAATCATGAATTTGAGCGTGTACATGTGCTACAGTTTACTTTACACAGAATTGTGAAATTTCTCATATAAATTACTGTACTGTAATTATACTGTATAATATAAAACCCTGTCAATGATTCTAGGATGCAATCTCTAAAGCACAATCACCTGTGCTCTTGATCATATTATCCCAAGATTCTGAAAGGTGTGTCTTCATTTTTGCTACTGAATGTTTACTGATGGATAAATGTGTGCTATTTGAGTTTACATAGTGACACTTAAAGGGTTAGTTCACCCAAAACTGAAAATAATGTCATTTATTACTTACCCTCATGTCGTTCCACACCCGTAAGACCTTTATTAATCTTCGGAACACAAATTAAGATATTTTAGTTGAAATCCGATGGCTCAATGAGGCCTGCATAGGGAGCAATGACACTTCCTCTCTCAAGATCCATAAAGGTACTAAAAACATATTTAAATCAGTTCATGTGAGTACAGTGGTTCAATATTAACATTATAAAGCAACGAGAATATTTTGGAGCGCCAAAAAAAAAAGACTTATTTAGTGATGGTCACTAAACACTGCTTCATGATTCAGAGCGCGTGTCAAACTGCCAACGGCTGAAATCCGAACAGCACATTCAATACACTGATTCATTTATGCTCCGAATCTTCCTGAAGCATTGTTTTGAAATCGCCATCACTAAATAAGTGTCTTTTGTAGATATATGACAGAAATAATGTCAAACTATATATTATAACTATATATTCATACTATATATTCAAATTAATAGAGAAAAATCTGAAATCCACTGGCCTGCAGTACCTAATCAGTACCTTAATTGCACGCCTCTCTTGGAAATAACCCAAACAAGTCACTGAGGATTAACAGAGCTTAAATGTTTTATTTGATGCTTCATGCTCAAAATCAACACTTAGGGCATGTCCTCTTTAAATGGTTAGTAACCATGCACAGGGCAGACCATATCAAATGGATACTCATCTTTTCCATACATTTTCACTGAAGATATGTACTGTGGATTTAGTTATTTGTACTAACACTAGAGGGCACACTAGCTTAGACCAACCATTTTATTCATGTCAGGCTATCTAACATGATCCAATGTATCCTCCTTTCAGAGTGTGTTGAAGTTTGCCAGCAGGGATGGCCTCACCATAAAGAACACTAGGTTTTCCAGTAGGCCGGGGTGCATTAATTTAATATTGTAATATCTAATCATGTAATTTTGCTGGCTTAACAAGAAGAACATAACACATCGTTAAAACTGCCCAAACAAAATCTAACATTAAAAAGTCAAGGGTCAAGAGCTCAACTAAAACAAACCCTGACCTCGATGATGGTAACTTAAAAATTGTGATTTTCTCCTTTGGTGATTCTGCTTGTTATCATCAGGTGTCTTCAATAATGGTCAATCATCACTCAATTAATCACTTATTTATCTCATTAATGCTTCAGTGGGTGGAATAAAAATATGGCAGGACTTTTACTCTCTGACCCCTGGATTACCCATCTCTGGTTCTGATAGAAAGGTGTCAGAATACACAGTGCATCGCAGTTTGTTGCGTATGGAGCTGCATAGCCGCAGACCAGTCAGGGTTCCCATGCTGACCCCTGTCCACCACCGAAAGAGCCAACAGTGAGCATCAGAACTGGACCTCGGAGCAATGGAAGAAGGTGGTCTGGTCTGATGAATCAAGTTTTCATTTAAATCACGTGGATTGCTGGGTGTGTGCGCGTCACTTACCTGGGTAACACATGGCACCAGGATGCACTATGGGAAGAAGGCAAGCCGACGGAGGAAGTGTGATGTTTTGGGCAATGTTCTGCTGGGAAACCTTGGGTCCTGCCATCGATGTGGATGGTACTTTGACACATACCACCAGCCTAAGCATTGTTGAGGACCATGTACACCCTTTATGGAAACGGCATTCACCGGTGGCTGTGGCCTCTTTCAGCAGGATAATGCTCCTGCCACAAAGCAAAAAAATCTGTGGGTTGTGCTGAACAAACAAGTCTGATCCATGGAGGCTCCACCTCGCAACTTACAGGATTTAAAGGATCTGCTGCTAACATCTTTGTGTCAGATACCACAGCACACCTTCAGAGGTCTAGTGGAGTCCATGCCTTGACGGGTCAGGGCTGTTTTGGCAGCAAAATGTTGACCAACTCAATATTATATGCCTGATCGGAATATATATATATATATATATATATATATATATATATATATATATATATATATATATATATATATAGTATATAGTGGGGTATTTGTTTGCTTTGAGTTGTGCTGGGTGTAAGTCCCGGGCTTTTAAACATTATTTGTCAGGACGATTAACTGTGAGAAAAGCAAACAGTATGTCTCCAGTGAGAAGAGTTTAAACAAGACCTTCACTCTCAAAACCATGTACCTACAAAGCAGGATCCTGATGTTTAAAATATTGTAGGAGATACACCAAGAGTCCTGTGGGTTGACTTCCTCTGTCAAAAATTATTGTTGGTTTAACTTAAAAAAGTTAGTAAACTGGTTTTCTTAAAATGTTGATGAAAGAGATTGGTTCAATCAACAGAAACTATATATGTTATCTGAACAACATTAGTTAATCCAAACTGATTTGACAAAAGACAAAAGTTGTGATAACAAATCATGAAAATATCTTTTTACAGTGTATATACCACCTACTGCAACACAACGTTTTTGAACATATACAAGCAGAAATCCTTATTAAAAGTCAAACCATTTTTAATATATATATAATATAATATAATTTTATATTATACAGTATAACCTACATATCTTCAGTGTACAGTAGATGTTAAAAATTAGCCAGAGAAAAAATAACATTGAAAACTAACTAAAGCAAACACTGGTCACCATAATGATGACTCCAAATGAAATTGTCTATTGTTGTTCCAAATCCTTTTTGTATGTTTTTGAATTAACAATTTACAACTTTGAGTAAAACATGCTTGAGTACCCTAACCCTAAGCCAACATACTGTAAAAAGAATTGAAGCAGCTAATTTGAGGCATGACAGGAATGGCGCCATTGTTGAAGCATGAGTGGAAAAACTAACATTAAAATGTGAAGGCTCAACTAAAGCAAACAATCATCACCATGAGGGTGACGTCAAATTATATTGTTGTCCCAACACCTTTGTGTATATCTTTGTATTAACAACTCAGCTGGTCGTCAAACACAACCTCCAGGTTCTTTACTGTCTTCGTTGGCATTAGTTACGTTGTGGCTGTGCCTCAGATGCAATCAAGTGAAACTGTAAAACAATGGAATCGTGTTCCTCAGGATATCTTGTTTGTTCATTTGGATCTCCAGTGGGTAGTCCTAACAGTATCTATTATTTGAAGCCCATTCTTCTGTAGGTATAAAGTTCAGTCCCACAGACAGAACTTTGGGTAACGATTCTTTGAAGGCCGATATGTTAACATCACTGCTGAAGAGTTGAACTTGCTGTAATGCATGCGGATGTTGGGGGACATATCAAATAGTGATGGGAAGTTCGTTTTTTTCCGCGAACTGGTTCTTTCGGACAGTTCGTTTCAATAAACCGGTTGAAATAAACGGTTCACCAGTTCTTTTACGCTCCGACGTAATGACGTAATTTTACGCTCGATTCTACTCGAACGAGATTGAGATTCAAGAACTGCAAGAGCGATTCAAAAGGATTTGCTTGTTTGCGCTCGCTGTAGTTTGATTAATTAAATAAGCTGTCTATGGATTATTTATGAAACAAATAAAATGTTTATTTTGATAGTTTCACAAACAATTAATTGTTTCCAAACTTTTAAAAAAATTAACATGAAAGCACAACTGCACAACTTTTACTGTAATGCTTTTTAAATAACATTAATATAGAAAAATAAATTTGCAGAACTATATGGTTCTCAAATCGGACGTGTCCGAAAGAAGCGGTTCTCGGTTGTGTACTGATGATCCGAAAACTATTGCAACCGATTCTTGACTCGAGAACTAGAACTGTGACGGGCCATGTGTTCGTTCGTGTACGCCGCGCATGCTCACTCATATCAGCTGCTCTGCTGCTCGTGCCCATCATCATCAGTTCTCTCTTCACAGCAGGTTAAGTCAGTGTACTGTTGAAGTAACTGAATAACTCCAGGATGTTGGTTTATTTAGAGTCAGAGGGAGTGTCAGGCACGTCAAAAAGTAACTTTAGTAATTTGTGGATTAGTGATGGAGAACTGTTTCGAAAGATTCAGTCCGATTTGGTGAACCAGTTCATGAACCAGTGTCTTATAAAAACGTCGCAAATTAAGTCTCAAAAGTTATCAAAGATGTAACAGCGTGTTCATATATGGATTTGATGCAGAGAACAAAATGCGAATTGGTGGCCATTTATTTGTGCAATAAATTATAGCAAAAACCATGTGTAAATGGACTATATGCACGGTTACTTCAAGCCTACTTCCTGGTTGGCGTTAAGCCAGCTCGGGCACTTCCGTTGAACTGTTAGCTGTTCATTCTGTAGTTGCTGTACATCGACACAAAACCATCAATGGTTGACTTTTTAATGTTGTATTTATATTTTAATGCAGTTATCCCATTTACCTAATTTGCCAATAAAACAGTTTTATTGATTGGAATAAAGACAAAGCTATTGGGACCGTTTAAAAACGCTGTCTGTAATAAGAGACGCAAACACACAAATTTTTTCCCCCAGCACTTCAAATGTTATTTTTAATGTGATTACCACAAACATTATTTGTTCATCCTTCGGAGATTGTCCCCATTGTAAAACCGAACGTTTAAAAATGTAGGAAATTCAACATTTGAATAAAATTCAACAAAAATAAAAAAGTCAATAATTACCACTTTAACCAGCAGGTTGCGGCAAAGTAGCATTTATTTGCGCATATATCAGCCATTTTCTAAACGACTAAATATTAAACATTATAAAATAACTAGGTTTAAAAATACATTTTGTCAATGTGAAGTATGAAATACTCAAAAATCTCATGAAAAACAATAACTTTTCTTGTGAATGAATGACACAGAAAGCGAGCACCGCGCTCTCACTTGATAATCACAGCAGCTGTCAGTCAGTGCAGAGCAAGATCAATGATTTCAGCACACTTGTAAAAACACTCATTTTATTAAAGGTGCCCTAGAATTGAAAATTGAATTTACCTTGGCATAGTTGAATAACAAGAGTTCAGTACATGGAAATGACATACAGTGAGTCTCAAACATCATTGTTTCCTTATTTGTTTAAAAGACCTCCGAAGAACAAGGTGAATCTCAACATAACACCGACTGTTATGTAACAGTCGGGATCATTAATATGTACGCCCCCGATATTTGCATATGCCAGACCATGTTCAAGGCATTAGACAAGGGCAGCCAGTATTAACGTCTGGATCTGTGCACAGCTGAATCATCAGACTAGGTAAGCAAGCAAGGACAATAGCAAAAAATGGCAGATGGAGCAAAAATAACTGACATGATACATGATAATATGATATTTTTAGTGATATTTGTAAATTGTCTTTCTAAATGTTTCATTAGCATGTTGCTAATGTACTGTTAAATGTGGTTAAAGTTACCATTGTTTCTTACTGTATTCACGGAGACAAGAGCCGTCCTTATTTTCATTTTTAAACACTTGCAGTCTGTATAATGCATAAACACAACTTCATTCTTTATAAATCTCTCCAACAGTGTGTAATGTTAGCTTTAGCCACGGAGCTCTATCAAACTCATACAGAATCAAATGTAAACATCCAAATAAATACTATACTCACATGATCCGACGCATACATGCAGCATGCATGACGAACATCTTGTAAAGATCCATTTGAGGGTTATATTAGCTGTGTGAACTTTGTTTATGCACTGTTTTATAGTCGTGAGCTCGGGGGGCAAGGAGCGCAAGGATTTAAAGGGGCCGCAGCCTGAATCGGTGCATAGTTAATGATGCCCCAAAATAGGCAGTTAAAAAAATGAATTAAAAAAAATCTATGGGGTATTTTGAGCTGAAACTTCACAGACTCATTCAGGGGACACCTTAGACTTATATTACATCTTGTGAAAAAACATTCTAGGGCACCTTTAAATTAATCTAACTAAAGTGCACAATAAACATTTAATTTTTGAAGCTTTTTTCACATAAAAGTGTGAAAACTGATGGTCGAATTTATTTATTTATTTTTTATGCTGTCTTACATTTGAATAACAAACTTAATGCTATGCCTGACTATTTAAGTGTATATTCTGATTATAAACTAAGTATTACACTATTGATGCTCAACACACCAGCAAATAATATCAATGGAAGTTTTTGAGCTGTCTTATATTAACGCAGAAGTAATTTGCAGTGTGCGTTTGTGGGAAGCTTTGATGCTTTTAATGAGAGCTAAATAAAACTTGAATCAAAAGCTGTTGCTGTGTTGTCAGTCTCACCTCATCCCCCTCCACTCCGCAGCTTAACCACGCCCACTTTCTCAAAACTGTGGTGAGAACTGACTGCTGCTGGAACAGGGGGTTTCATGACCCTTTCATAAATACGCACATTGATTCAGCTCCTGCTTGTTTATTGCATAGTACACAAACAATATTATTCCACAATAAATTTAAACCATTTAATATATTGATCATAAATACTGTATATGTAGATATATTTTCTTTCCTTCTGGATATCACTCCTCCCTCCCTCTCTCTCTCTCTCTCTCTCTCGCTTTGGCAGTCATAACAGTGAGTTTATTGTTTTCTCTCTTATAGTCGACCAGTGACTTCTAGGGAAGACTTTTCACAGAACTCCAGTGACCAGGTGTGTGTTCTAATGTATTTCAAATTGATAAAAATTTTAATAAGATGCCTTAGTTTGGTTGCCAGTATAAAAGTTCCTTTGAAGTTTAAGGATTATTATACTCCGTTTTGGTTTATGTTCAATTGTTGAATCGTCATAAAGAGATACAAAGAAGTCTTTCCGTGTGTATGTGATTCTGACATGAATATGGGCTGGAAAGTTAAATAATAATTTCTTGATAGGTTGACTTTAGCACTTTTTATTATTATACTTCTCATCTGTTTAAAATATGGTTTAAAACAAATACTTGGAACGCATAAGGGTGGGGCAGACCTGCTGGACAAGCTGTGAGTACATGGAAATCATATGTCAATATAACATTATGGAGCTCTGAAGGAAAGAGCTTAAAGGAGAAAAGAAATGGCAGTTTAATCTCTGTTCTTTCTCATCTCACAGATCTTTAAAAATGGAGAAAGGATCCAATCTCCCACCATATCCTGGTCCTCAGATGAACCAAACCAACATGCCTTACCAAATACAACCTGTTGCATACCAGCCTCAACCAGGTAAGTTGACCCTTAGCCATGCTCCTGAGAGAGATTAGTTGAACCGGTTCTGTGAAATTTCATATGATATTTTACAGGGCCGGTGGCATTCCAGTCTGCATCAACACCTGTCACAGGTCAGCCTACATTTCACTGCCTAGTACTTACTCATTGGAAACCACTGTACTTATTTCAACACATGCTGATGACCAACTATCCCAGCTAACAGAATTTTTTTATAAGAAGGTTCTCTAAATATTCAGTGTTGGTTCTGGGAACATTAAAAACGTCCAATTTTCTTGACATTACAGGAACGTTTTTATAAGGTATAATGTTCCTCAAACGTTCTTTCAACTTAATTATGGTTTAATATTCAACATTCTAGGAATGTAGATTTGGAACATTCCAAGAACATAAAATGTAACAAGTACTGAAAGAAAGAGAAATAAGAACACAAACTACAACTTTCTTCAATCTTAGATGAACTGAAGATAAAAGACATTAAATCTCTGAAGATCTGATTAAACAACTCCACAACCAGCATTACCAGCTTCTCTTATTACTAACCAGACTGACTTTATTTCTGTCACACGTCTACAGAAGCTCTTACTGAGAATTAACAGAAGTTTAGATGTTTAGTTTGAGGTCACCATCATGGAGGTTGGTGGTTGCTTTAGTTGAGCTCTTGACCCCTGACTATTGTTGAATTGCTTCTTTATCAGCGATTGTGGGTGTTTTCAAAAAACATCTCTGCATGAATAATTGACAGAATGTTTCAGGAACATCATACTAACCTTTAAATAACATTCTACTAACATTAAGGAAACTGAGTATTTTTATGTTTTTGGAATATTCCAAATCAATGTTCCTACAATGTTGAATTTTAGATCAAAATTAAGTTGAAAGAACGTTTGAGGAACATTATATCTTATTAAAACGTTCCTGTAATGTCAAGAAAACTGGACGTTTTTAATGTTCCCAGAACCAACACTGAATACTTAGAGAACGTTCTTATAACAAAATTCTGTTAGCTGGGATGCTGGGTGTACAAAACCAAACAATCGAATGTTTTGCAGTGACGCAGGTGGTGATCGTGCCACCGAGTTTATCTGATGTCCCGGGACAGATGAAATGCCCTCACTGCCAGCAGCAGATTGTCACAGAGACCAGATACATCAACGGCCTGCTTACCTGGGCCATCTGTGGAGGTCTTGGCATCCTATTGTAAGAAACAAATGTCTATAGCTGTCATTTTCTAATTTAAGAGCCATTTGCTACAGCTGAAATCAAAGTACTTCAAGAAAACAGTCAATATGTTTACATGCACTCATTTTCATCAATCCCAATGAATCCAATCCCATTTCAGATTCTGAAAGTTTCGTTTATTTGAACCCTAAATGTTGCCATCCTATTTATATATTCGCTCTGATTTATATATTCAATGCGCATTACATGTATTCCAAATGAGATCAGCTCGTGTGCAGTGCATCAGTCACCGCATTCAGAACCAGAGGAAGCCTCTGTCATAATGTCACTGCAAACTGTCATTTTTCTCTTGATGACTTATATAAAAAGAAAGCCGTCATTTATGTCTGAAGAGCTTTTTTATCAAATATTTATTAAAAATATCCTCCACTGACAGATGTAAATAAACATAGGCCTATACGCACATTTGTAAAATGCAGGTAAACATCACGGCACTGCTCATGTGTGCAAGGTCGTTTTGAATGTGAAAAAATAGTAGATTTCAAGCATTTACACATTTATTTTTCCCATTGATCAGATTATATTCAGGTCTGTTGAAGCGTTTATTTCAGTCTGATTGAACCAGCAATCTGATTTTAAATGGATTATTTGGGTGCACGTAAACATCACTAATAGTGAAAAAACATACTGCTTATACCTGAATACACACACAAACTGTCAAAATCACCTGTTTTTTTTTTCTATCCAGGATCTGGCCATGTTGTCTGATTCCATTCTGTGTGGATTCCTGCAAAGATGTTGAACATCGCTGTCCAAACTGCAAGAGTGTCGTCTATCTGTACAAACGCATGTAGCTCGCTTTATAACAGAGAAAATCCAGACTGATTTTCGGAACACAGCAATATCCCCAGTGTTAAATTAACAGCTCTCTGTGTTCATATGGGAACCACCAGCAGGGTGTTAAAGTAACAATGAAGCAATGGCCCTGGACAAACCCAGCCCATGCAGCCCATGAGTTCCACAGTGAATGTTTTTGCTGGGGTTAGGGCCTTAAATTGGAGTAAATTAATTAATAAATAAAACAAGGACAGTGAAAAATAATGATGGATATTATTGAATTTACAACAAATGCAGTTAAAAAATGTAATATTGCACTTTTGTCACATAGAAATGCACTATGGGAGTAAAGCACTGATTTTTCACTGGGGAATGGGAGAATTTGACAGAATTGTGTTTGTCTTTCCTGGATATCTATATACATCTTTTAATGTAAAATATTAAAGTATGTTTTAAATTTAAACAAATATCTTTATGCACTTTTCATTGCCATTTTGCACAACACATGTTTATTAATGTTAATTTTATTAAATAATTAAATAAAAATAAAACAAAAATTTGCATAGCCTATTTTTTTTTTTTTTTTTTTTTACAACAAAACAATTAATGATATATAAACCAGTGAATTTTTGATTATTCCAAAATATGCCTTTCCATTGATATGAACTCAAATGAATGCAGTGACACAGATAAAAGGTAAGAAAAATGGACCGGCCCATTCACAATGGGTTTCTTGTGCTTTGACTCTTTTACGGATCTGTCCGCATCACTTGTCAGCATTAATTTTTCCATATGGGTCTCCATGCACCACAGTCCAGCTCATGGTGGTCCTGGGGGTAGGCCTAGTTAGCTCAGGCTTTGGTCCTGAAAGCTGAGGTTATCCACTTACACTGAGTAAACATACCCAAGTAAGTCGCATAACCTGCTTTCTGGAATACACCTCTGGTCTCTGCAGGTGAGTGTTTAGCACCAAAGACCATCCTTTCTCTTTTTGTTTGTTATGAGACTTGTAGACCTACTTCATGATAAAACACTAAAAAGAGGGAACAACCTTTTTGTCATGAAGTGCCATTTTTTAAAGTGTTCAAAATCACTCCCTACACCAGGGACGGACTGGGACTAAAAAACGGCCCTGGACTTTGACTAGGCCCGGCCCAAAGCAATCAGCGTGTATGTAATAACGCCTGGCATGAGTGTCACAAGACTTTAATTGTGGCTCATGATACTATACCATCCAAATTATAGCAATAGCACTGATGTTGACTAGATGTTGTGTTAAAAGCATATTAGATTAACTTGAATACTCATATAGCAGGGGTCTCAAACTCAAATTGTCGGGGGGCCGTTTCTGTGATTGACACCTCATAGGAGGGCCATATTATCCTTCAAGACCAAGAAAGCGCAACATTTCAGAAAATTTACTTTCCTTTGCATTATTTCTCATTTACTTCAAATTTCATTAGGCCTACTAAAATATTTTTATACCTATACTATAAATATCTTATTTACCATACTAAATGTAACAGCAGTGTCTCCCTCATTGTTATAGAGTGTAATATAATTATATAATACTATTACTAATATAATACTATTAATTGAAATAGTCTGGTGCGACTTCTCACATCCAACAAGATATATGGAATAAAAAAATCAGTAGTTTAAAACTAGCAACACTTGTGGCGTGGAGGGGTCAGAAATAAACAAAAAAAAAAACTGGAGCTGTATATCAACTTTATTTTGCCAAAAAAAAAAAAATAATCTCTATTTGTTACATACATTATTAGTTTTTAACATCTAGTGGAAGTATTTTCCCTTACTTTATGTTAACTTAAATAACATTAAAATCTTGCACTGAACAACACTGTACTGAACAAATACAATCCCTGAATACATTTGTACACTCTGTTTCTTGACAGACACCTGCAGCGCTTGTGCTCACACAGCTGGGCCACATTTGTCCAAGATGCCGTTTGAGCATCGGTAACCTTTAATGGCTGCATCGGACGCGTTTCGGTGGTTTAAATCGGCGCTCGTGACTTAAAGTTGAGTGCTTTTGCTGTAATTTAGGCAAGCGCGCTCATAATAGAAGCGATTGAGAGCGTGGCTCATGGTTGCATAGCAACGACAGACGCCACTGGAGCGAAAGCGCATTGGAAAGAAGAATGCGGCGCGGCCGCTTACGTGACGCGATATGTGAATGCCCCTTAGAACGGCGACTTTTTCTTTGCATATCAGACAGGTAGCAACTAGAGAATAATAATAATAATAATAATAATAATTTAGCGGGCCGGATTATGTTTTATTTTTGAGATCAGTTGCGGGCCGGGTAGAGGGGGTGGGCGGGCCGGCAGTTTGAGACCACTGATCTTACGTCTTTGCTGCTTACTTGGCGGCCATGGCCAGTGCAGCTGGCATCCAACTTAAAGGTGCATTGCTGCCACCTACAGTACTGGAGTGTGAAACAGATTAGTGGGGGGAAAAAAAACAGATGATGACTGCGTGCGTGGCGGGTGGTGGGCCGGCCCGCCGGCCGTCCTGGAGTACCGGCCATTCTGTGATTCTCCAGATCACACAGATGGCCAGTCCGCCCCTGCCCTACACCCTCATTCACTATTCCCTACATTAGTCCACTAATATAGTGAATTCGGACAGTGAGTATATATATATATAAAACAAAAATAAGTGGTTTATCTGTATCACATAAGGCCCACAATCCTCTTTTTGGTGTCTTTATGTCAAGCATGTAAGAGAATATAAAAGACAAGCAAGACTGGATATGTTGACTGATGTAAGCATGGTTGGGATGGAGATGGTACACTGGAGGAGGTGCTGGTACTGGATATACAGGTTTCTGTCAACATGTTCCCTCTGATCATTCAGTCAGGAAATAAAAATGCAGTTTATTTTGCACGATATCTTGAGGAACTTCTGATTGCGTTATAGCATCAGCTTTCAACTCCACCCCTTATTTCTGCCATATCAGTGCCTATTCTGGTAGTCTCTCTATCTGTCCAAGTGTCTTTATAGAGAAGAGCATCAGAATTTCCACAGCTCTCCATCGACTGCACAAACACACAGGTATGTGTCATATTATAAGTTTGGGTGTTTTAGATTGAAAAAAGATATTCTTTACTTTGGATTATGTGTTTCCACAGCCACTTTGTGATGTTTGGATAAAGATACAGGTTGTTATATGAAATTCTAAGATAAATATAATTTTAATATTAAAACCCGATTTTCAAATTCTCACCCGTATTTTAAGTTCAATATTAAGACAGCTGAACTTAATAACAGATCAGGTAAATGTCAATGTCAAATACATGTAGCTCGCTTTATAACAGAGAAAATCCAGACTGATCTTCAGAACACAGCAATATCCCCAGTGTTAAATTAACACAGCAGGTGTTAAAGTAAGACTGAAGCAGTGTTAGAGTTAATTAGATACTTAAGTGATTAATTCAATGATGATTGTTTGATTATTGAAGACACCTGATGATAAAGAGCAGAATCACCGAAGGAAAGAGAAACACAAGAACTACAACTGACTACAGTCACTGCCTTAGATGAAATCAACTCAAAATATATTTAAATCTGTCTTTTTACAAACCAGACTGACTTTATTTCTGTCATTTGTCTACAGGTATTTTTGAGAATTAACAGAGGTTTTAGATGTTGCTGTTTTATTGAAAATGTTTTTAGGTCAGTTTGTGGTTTTTGTAGCATTGTTTGCCATCACACATCAGTTTTTGCAAAGGAAGCTAAAAGCAAAGCTGGTTAGTGGTTATTTGCTATTAATAGATTTTTTTTCACCAACAATGCTTTATTGTTTGTTGGTGAAAAATCAAAAGTAAATCAAAATTCAGAATGTCTGATCTGTGGAAAGAAAGTATTGCTGGTGAAATTAGTCTGTTAATAACAAACAATCACTTATGGTCATTGATGAGATTAGTTTATCATTTTTGTTTATGATGATGAGAGCTATATCACATGACCATCTTTGGGTTTGACTGTTACAAAGACCACAAACTGACCTAAAAAAGTCAAACTGCCAAACGAAATGAAACACTGATCATGGTAATGGTGACCAAACATTTTCAATAAAACATCAACATCTAAACCTGTTAGTTCTCAAAAATAACTGCAGATGAATGACAAAAATAAAGTCAGTCTGGTTTGTAATAAGAGAGATTTAATGTCTTTTCAGTTGATTTCATCTAAGGCTGTGACTGAAGTCAGTTGTAGTTCTTGTGTTTCTCTTTCCTTCAATGATTCTGCTCGTTATCTGTGTCCAAAATCGCTCCCTAAACCCTCATTCGCTATTCCCTGGATGGATGGATGGATGGATGGATGGATGGATGGATGGAGGGATGGATGGATTTATGAGCTGTGGCGCCATCTTTTGGTCAGAGGTGGGAATTCAAATTCATGGATGGATCATTCAGCCGTGGGCGCCATCTTTTGGTCAGATGTGGGAATTCATTCGACACAACCCTCACAGTGCATTCCTATAATGGTATATTGATATATGAGGGGTACTTCTTATTACTTATTTTTGCATCCTCGTTTCCTTTCCTCATGTCTTAGCTCCACCCCTTTGCATCCACTTTGGTTTCAGACACCACTACAATTTAGCCTGGGTGCCAGCCCGAACCCCGCCCACAACATTTTTTGGACGGGAAGTTCGGTCTGGACTCGATCCATTGTGGAGTAATTATGCTCGGCTCCCAGAAGGCCGAGCCAATCAAATTGCCAGGGCAGGCTTTAATCGATGATGGACAGGCTATCTGTGGTTACGTAACCACCCACGTCATTAAAGAGCGCTTGGGGAGTTTGATTGACAAGCGATCTAACCAATCAGAACGCCGCATCTGCCATTTTGTCCGACAAAGCAGTCAGGAGTTAGAAGATTAACATCGGTGGAGTTAAACTTGAAAAATTGTGCATATTGACGTCTTTCCGCGTTTGAAACAACATTCATTCTAATGTTCATTCATGTTTATTTGATGCTATAAATGGACTAGTAGTAAGAGATGATCGGTTCACGAGCCTCTTGAGCTGAGGCGCTACAGCAATCTGTCACGATCATGGTCACAACCCATTAAAGAGCCACAAAACGTTTTTTATTGTTTGAATTTTTTTAATAACTACACAGTTTGAAAGCTGGGACTTTGTTTAATGTCATAAGTTACCTGCTCTGTCTCGTCTGTCGATGTGTTGTCAGTTTCCTCTTTGCTCCGCGATGTATTTTCCACTCTGTGTGGTGTGACAGCGCCACGGCTTGTCGGACAAAGCAGCAGTAACTAAGGGGGGCGAGTCTTTGCGAAAGGTCAATTAGTTTACAACAATGGTGGCAGTTGTTGAAGAACTGAGATGTGTAGATTCCGCCATCGCGTCCGTTATAGAAGATATCGAAAGCGCATTCATTTTAAAAGAGGAACAGAGGACCGCGATCAAGGCATTTGTCGATGGGAAAGATGTCTTTGCCGTCCTTCCTACGGGATTCGGCAAAAGTTTGATTTATCAGCTGGCCCCGATGGTCGCTAAGAAGAGTTCTGTTGACAACTATGCGTCGCTCAACATACGTCACTTACTCTGTAGCTCTGATTGGTTGTAGGTCTATCCAATTGAGGTCTTTCCTGGATCGGTTGAAATACGCCCCCATAATCAAAGCCCAATGGAGCAGTATCAGACTCATATTCTGACTAGAATTGAGTATGACCACGTCAGGCTAACTACAATTGGCTGTCCCCTCAAAAAGTGCCCTGTTTAAAGGTAAAGGGGGTGATTTCGGATGCAGACCTTTAATCCCTGTGCCATACCCCCACCCAAACTATAAATACACAACCATATTTTAAAAGTTCATAAAGGTTTAATTGAAAGATTAACACATTTTACATTTGAAACAGATGATCAAACTTTATTTGCAAGACAATTTTATTTATAAAGCACATTTCATACACAATGGTAATTCAAAGTGCTTTACATCAAAAGGAAAAACCTACAAATGAGTTTGCTTTCAAGTTTAAATTAAACAGAGTTTGCAGGTCACTGTAACTGTGATGTGTGTGGAATGTTTAAAAGGACCTAGTGTAATTTATAGCATTACATTTTCTCAAAGCTATATGCACTAACCCTAACCCTTTACGGTGCTATCACATTAGCGAAATTTAGGTGAGATTTCGAGGGCATTTTCCATTGTCAGTATTGCAGCTGTGTATGAAACAGCTCACACAAGTCACTTTCAAAACCAAGCAGCTTCCTGAGAAATTTGGAGAGTGAAAATGTGACTGCACATTTAGTGTGCTTCCATGATTAAACATTAGATGGCATACTAGCTTCTAACTAGCAACATTACCTGTCCTCGCTGCCTGGAGGAATATATCAGTGTTTGAATATCTCACTGTACTTCACTTACAAAATAATTATTGTTCTATACTTTATAGAAATGTCATTAAAGAGTGCTTTATAGAATGGAAGGATTTTATTAGATGGCCCTTCAAACTCACAAAGACAACAAATACATTGTTGTCTTCGCATCCATTAGTGGTATATCCAGTTTCATTTTCCAGCCTTACTGTCCAAATTCAAGAGTGTTTATTTGGGATACTGGGATAAATGCAAAACAAACATCATGCACATTACAGGTTGAAACTGAACCTCTTTCAACAAAAATATGAGGTCATGCATGTAAGAGAATATAAAATTATTATGTCATGCATGTAAGAGAATATAAAAGTCAACAGTCTGAGACTGAGCAAGACTGGATATGTTGACTGATGTAAGCATGGTAGGGAAAGAGATGGGACACTGGAGGAGGTGCTGGTACTGGATATGCACGTGTTGTGTCAACATGTTCCCTCTGATCATTCAGTCAGGAAATAAAAATGCAGTTTATTTTGCATGATATCTTGAGGATCTTCTGATTGCGTTATAGCATCAGCTTTCAACTCCACCCCTTATTTCTGCCGTATCAGTGCCTATTCTGATAGTCTCTCTCTCTGTCCAAGTGTCTTTATAGAGAAGAGCATCAGAATTTCCACAGCTCTCCATTGACTGCACAAACACACAGGTATGTATATATAAGTTTGGGTCTTTTATATTGAAAAAATATATTCTTTACTTTGGATTATGTGCTTCCACAGCCACTTTGTGATGTTTGGATAAAGATACAGGATGTTATATGAAATTCTAGATAAATATAATAGTAATATTTACTATTATAACTTGTTAACAGATCAGGTAAATGTCAATGTCAAAAGTGGACTAAAATGGTCACCATACTTTCTATTCATTGCCATCTGTCTTCTAGTTTGTTGCAGTGATTAATGCATGTCAGTAACTGTTTGTAAACAAGTTCTGATGTTGGCTTGAGAAAGCATACCCTGAAAGTCTGAAGTAATTGTAAAAGCTTGAAGTGTGAAATAGTTGAGAGATAGAGTTTTTAAGGTATTAAGTTTGAAAAGCTCAAACAAGTGTGAAGGTTTTAAGTCACTTATGATTGACAGGGCAAACTGTCACTCCCCATTTTGAGCATAGACATGAAAAAGCACTATCGAAACTGAAATGGTTGTAATTTATTAATGCTTTGAAGTACATAGCAAATAGAGTTGGACTCTTTTTAAAGAAGACACTCAGCAGATTATTGTTGAAGTGAAAAAATGAAACTGTAAAAAAGTTTGTTTACTGTAAAACAAATGTACTGTACTGAACATTTATATTTTATTTATATGGTGATTCTGTTTGTTATCATCAGGTATCTTCAATAATGGTCAATCATCACTCAATTAATCACTTAATTATCTCATTAACTTTAACACAGCTTCAGCGTTCTTTTAAAGCTCTTATTTTAACACTTTAACACTCTTGAGTATGGTCTCACATAGAGAGTTAATATAACACTGGAGTTTTTGCTGTGTTCCTCCTGGTTGAAAAACTGTGCTAATTAGCAAATCCAGGTGACTGGAACAAAATACTGAGGAGGACTTTTACTTTCTGAACCTGGACTTTACACCTCTGTCCGTTAAAGACACAATTATGATAAAGTAGTATGTCCCACTTGCTTATTCTTCTTCTACACACTCAGAAGTACACAGCAAAAACTGCAGTGTTAAATTAACTCTCCTGGGAGTACATGTGAGACCATACTCAAGAGTGTTAAAGTGTTAAAAAAAAAGAGTGTTAAATGAACACTGAAGCGGTGTTAAAGTTAATGAGTTAATTAAGTGATTAACAGTGAGGATTGACCATTATTGAAGATACCTGATGATAACAAGCAGAATCGCCAAAGGAGAAAATCACAATTTTTAAGCCACCATCGTGGAGATGAGGGTTTGTTTTAGTTGGGCTCTTGTCCCTTGACTTTTTAAAATAAAATTTAGTTTGGGCTGTTTTAACTGAGTTATAACATTCAGACAAACAAATGGAAAAAATTATCAGGTGGTGTTGGTTATGTTTTCACATAATCATTATTTGATCTGAATCACTGAACTCATTTAGAGCCCAATCTCAGAGTTAGATTTACATTATTGATTACAGCAGCACTGTGATTCTACAGCAGAAGATCAGCTTTATCAATATAATCTGAAGGATTTCACAAACAGTTGTTCTGATCAAAAAAAAAAAAAAAATCTTTCTCTTAGGCACACACAGACATCAAGAATCAGCCTGTGAATCTCAACAGTGGTGAGAATAATAAACCATGTTGCAGTGCATTCTGGGAGCCACCAATCAAAATTCTCCAACACCAATCTCCCATCATGCATTGCTGCATGAATAAATTATGAGCTGAATTGTCTTAGTAATTTTCTTTATTCTCATATTTTTAGTAGCTTGTTTTCTAATATTCAGAGTTGATCTGTTGATCAGAATATGTTGCTTGTCACCGTCCTTGAGATTCACAGGCTGATTCTTGATGTCTGTGTGTGCCTAAAAGAAAGATTTTTTATTTTTTTGCTCAGAACAACTGTTTGTGAAATCCTTCAGATTATATTGATAAAGCGGATCTTGTGCTGCTGTAATCAATAACGTAAATCTAACTCAGAGATTGGGCTCTAAATGAGTTCAGATATTCAGATCAAATAATGATTATGTGAAAACATAACCAACACCACCTGACCATTTTTTCCACTTGTTTGTCTGGATGTTATAACTCAGTTAAAACTGCCCAAACAAAATTTTATTTTAAAATGTCAAGGGTCAAGAGCACAACTAAAACAAACACTCATCTCCACGATGGTGGCTTAAAAATTGTGATTTTCTCCTTTGGTGATTCTGCTTGTTATCATCAGGTGTCTTCAATAATGGTCAATCATCACTCAATTAATCACTTAATTATCTTATTAACTTTAACACTTTCACAGTGTTCATTTAACACTCTTATTTTAACACTTTAACACTCTTGAGTATGGTCTCACATATACTCCCTGGAGAGTTAATTTAACACTGCAGTTTTTGCTGTGTATGCAGTTTTTCTTCACAAAAGGCATAGTATATGTAGGTGAATTTAATGCCGTGTTGGGCATGAATTATGCATTTCTATGGCATCACTATCAATGCCAAAATAAATCTGTAGCAGTCGGGTGAAACAGAGGTCACGTGGTACGAGTGAAAGCTCAAGTTCATGGGGCATTTTTACAAGTCAGGATCAGGGTAGTTCTGACATGGCATGAAAAAAATTAGATTCTATCGCTTTTTCCAGACACATATACCGCTATCCTCATCTGTCACCCAGAACATGAACTCCTGACAGATAAAATGTTGTCAAACTGGCTGGTCGGGACATTCTCGAAATATTCAGTGTTGGTTCTGGGAACGTAAAAACCTCCAGTGTTCTTGACGTTAGAAAAACGTGTTTTAAAAGGTATAATGTTCCTCAAACGTTCTTTCAACATAATATTGCTTTAAAATTCAACATTCTAAGAACGTTGATTTGTAACATTCCAAGAACATAAAAATGTTCAGTTTCCTTCATGTTAGTAGAATGTTATTTAAAGGTTAGTATGATGTTCCTGAAACATTCTTTCAATCATTCAAACACCTGCTGTGAACAAACACTGAAAGAAAGAGAAATAAGAACACAAACTACAACTTTCTTCAGCCACAGCCTTAGATGAACTGAAGATAAAGACATTAAATCTCTGAAGATCTGATTAAACAACTCCACAAACAACATTACCAGCTTCACTTACTACTAACCAGACTGACTTTATTTCTGTCACACGTTGATGTCTTATTGAGTATTTTTCATTTGAGGTCACCATCATGGAGATTGGTGTTTGCTTTAGTTGAGCTCTTGACTCTTGACATTTGGGTCACTTCTTTTTCAGCAATGGCAAGTGTTTTCAGAAAACATTTTTGCATTGATAAAGCAGTTCAGCATGTCTGTTTTAATGAGCGAGTGACTGTTTAAACAACTGATTTTTTTCTATTGTTGCTGATTTAAGTACAGAAAACATAGTTATTTACACCACTTTAATGCAGTCTTTTGATAGTTAATAAAACAGTTGATAAAAAATCAAATAAAAATGTTGATCTGCTTTATCAATAAAGAAACAACTCAACAAAAGTCAAGGGCTCAACTAAAGCCAACACTAATCTCCATGATGGTGACCTCAAACTAAACATTTTCAATAAGACATCAACATCTAAACCTCTGTTCATTTTCAATAAGAGCTTCTGTAGACGTGTGACAGAAATAAAGTTAGTCTGGTTAGTAATAAGTGAAGCTGGTAATGCTGTTTGTGGAGTTGTTTAATCAGATCTTCAGAAATGTAATGCCTTTTATCTTCAGTTCATCTAAAGCGTGTAAGTTCCTCTAACGTCAAGAAAACTGGACATTTTTTTATGTTCCCAGAACCAAAACTGAATATTTGGAGAATGTTCTTATAATAAATTTATGTTAGCTGGGTAATGTCCACCAAAAAACTAAAATTATCTAGAAAAAACAAATGTATGTGCTGCTGTTGGAAGGTACAGAATACATATCTGAATGCCCAACCTATCACTTTGCTTTGATTATCACATTTATCAAAGAGGTATGTGGCAAAACCTATCCGTTGGCATTCCTGTTCATCTCAGTAGCACGACTGACGTGAACCACAGAAGTACATCAACCTGTATGATTTCAAAAGTATTTTTGATCCAGTCACCTATAAATGCCATGTGATTTATCACAACTGATTGATGCCACCACAAGAATCTGTCCAACCTATTCATTGTTTCCTGATTTGTGATGTCAAAGGCAGCAGTCCACCTATTTGTTATTTTATTGTTGCTTTGCCAGTGTTGTATGTAGAACTCTAGAACACGAGCTTGAAGCACTTATGCTTTTCTCATTCACAGATTGTTGATAATGGATAAAGAACAGTTCCCCCCTCCATATCCTGGACCGCCAATGGTCCAGAACAATGTTACCTACCAGATGCCGCAGGTTTCCTATCAAAGCCAACAAAGTCAGCAGACCCTCACTCTGATATTCAGTTCAGAGACTGTTTGTCATTGGTAACTGTAGTACTTCAATAATGATCTTTTTTTGCAGTTCCAGTGGCCACATACAATCCACCACCCCCCCAGACGACTGTCGTGACATCTAACATCCAAATGACCCAGCCATCTGGCATGGGTAAGAGTTGATGTTTACTGTGTAGTTTAGAGGGAAAATGGAATGATTCTGCATGCCACAATGAGTATCAAAAACAGAAATTCCAAAACACTGCGTCCATTTTCTAAATATAGAGAAGGGGGAAAAACTCTTGCTAAGTCATAATAACATGACATATTATTCTGTACAACTTTTTGCCGTAAGATATTGATAATATATTATCAACAAATCATCAACATCTCAACCTCTGGTAATTCTCAATAACAACTTTTGTAGATATATGTCAGAAATAAAGTCAGTCTGGTTAGTAAAAAGTGAAGCTGGTAATGCTGTTTGTGGAGTTGTTTGATCAGATCTTCAGAGATTTAATGTCTTTTATCTTCAGTTGATTTCATCTAAAGCTGTGACTGAAGTCGTAGTTCTTGTTGTTCCTCTGTCCTTCAGTGATTCTGCTGGTCCCACTTTATATTAAGTGGCTTTAACTACTATGTACTTACATCAAAAAATAAGTACAATGTACTTATTGGGTTCATATTGAATTGCAAAACACTTTTGCTGATATTGAGGTGGATACGGGTAAGGTTAGGGAAAGCTTTGGTGGTATGGGTAGGTTTAAGGGTAGGGGTAAGGGTTAAGGGATGGGTCAACAGTGTAATTATGAATGTAATTACAGAAATTAATGACAGATGTAATTACATGCAGGTGTTTTTAAAATATAAGTACAATGTAAAAACATGTATGGACACAATAAGTGCATTGTATCAAATGATTAATTAAAATGTAAGTACATAGTAGTTAAGGCCACTTAATATAAAGTGGGTCCATTCTGCTCGTTATCACCTAATTATCTCATTAACTCCAACACTGATTCAGTGTTACATTTAATAGCCGGTAGTGTTCACACTGAGTAGTGTTCATTTCATCTGGGCTAACCCATGTGGGGCCTACATGGGTTTGCTGGTTGGGAGGCGTCCCGCCAGCGGGACCTTAACAGTTAATAGAAAATGCACATGTGTCCATTTCTGCGTTGGTCTGAAAACGAGGTGTGTTCATGCGCATTGTTGGCGTGTGGCTATTTTGAGGCAACTGAAATAGACTATGCCACTGACCAACTGAAACCTGGTCTAAAGTCAATGGTGCAATATTTTTTTTGTTATTTAAATGGTGTGTTAGTAATATGCGCCTATTTGCGGGTGTACAATGTGTGTACACTCTGCTTGTTACACACACAGGGATGCGCAGCAGCTCACAAACATGCCAAATATTAAAAATAAAATAATTATTATGTAAAAGATTATTGCTTGTCCCGTAGATGGTCTGCTGATGCACAAGCAGAACCGTTTCCTTGCTAGAGAAGCGTTCAGTTTTTCCGCTTGCAAATTCCACCATGTAAATAGCGAATCCGACAAGCACAACTGGCTTTTAAAGGGAATGGGAAATGTGTCTCTGGTTTATTGCATGTTATGCCCATAACACACCCATGACTCATTAAGAGAATAGGGACAACCCTTTTAGACCATGCGCCGGGCGCACCAACCATTTTTCTCGTTGTTAAACTAGCAAAAGTGGATTCAGCCACAAGTGCAATTGCGATGTGCGCTTTAGACCATGCGCTTAGGTTGTTAAAATAGGGCCCTAAGTGTCATTGTCACGTCACATTGACCACACCATATTAATTTATTAATATAATTAATTAGTGATAAGTAATTAAATTATATTAATAGTTATTATATTTGTATATTGTTTTTCAGCCATTTTGCATGAAATCATCTAAAAATACCTTTAATTGCTCCCAGCCATGCTTGCATAACTCATCATGCCTTTTTTGTGCTTGGCTCCTTAAAGGGATAGTTCACCCAAAAATGAAAATTTGATGTTTATCTGCTTACCCCCAGCGCATCCAAGATGTAGGTGACTTTGTTTCTTCAGTAGAACACAAATGATGATTTTTAACTCCAACCGTTGCCGTCTGTCAGTCGTATAATGCATGTCAATGGAAACCCCATCTATAAGAGTAAAAAAAACAAAAAAACATGCACAGATAAATCCAAATTAAACCCTGCGGCTCGTGACGTCACATTGATGTCCTAAGACAGGAAACGATCGGTTTGTGCGATAAACCGAACAGTATTTATATAATTTTTTACCTCTAATACACCACTATGTCCAACTGCGTTCAGCATTCGCTTAGTGAGGTCTGATCGCGCTCTGACAGTGGCAGTGATGTCTCACGCTTATACTTCAATGAGAGCGAGACATCACTGCCGTTGTCAGAGCGCGATCAGACCTTACTAACGAGTGCTGAACGCAGTTGGACATAGTGGTGTATTAAAGTTAAAAAATGATATAAATACTGTTCGGTTTATCGCACAAACCGATCGTTTCGTGTCTTAGGACATCAATGTGTCGTCACAAGCCACAGGGTTTAATTTGGATTTGTCTGTGCATGTTTTTTTTTTTTTTTTTACTCTTATAGATGGGGTTCCCATTGACATGCATTATACGACTGACAGACGGCAACGGTTGGAGTTAAAAATCATCATTTGTGTTCTACTGAAGAAACAAAGTCACCTACATCTTGGATGCGCTGGGGGTAAGCAGATAAACATCAAATTTTCATTTTTGGGTGAACTATCCCTTTAATTGCGGTTTGAATGTATTCATGTAATTTAACAGATTCTACAACTTAAGCAATTCATAAGCAATTCATCATCCAGTATGAGAAGTGTCATAGAGCAGACTTCTGGAGGGGTTTAAAGGGATTTATTTGGGAATAGTGTAGAAATTAACATGTAAAATGTCCACTCTTAGGCGTTTTATGCATTTTGCATTGTTTTCCTGGTCAAAATTTGCATTTGTATATTTTATTCATATAAAGAAATCTTGCTGAGGAGGTTGATTTTATGGTATGCCATCTAAGACAACAGACACTGCACTTTTTAGACTTTTAATACATTTAAAAGAAGAAAAAGAACAACATGCTCCATGTCATAATAAGTCATAATTATGAGATTAAAAAGTCCAAATTATGATTTAAAAAAGGCATAATGTTGACATTAAAAAGTTAATAATCTCATAATTATGATTTACCAAAGTATGATTTTTTTTTTTTTTTAAATATATCATTATGTGGTGGAAATGGACTTCCATAGATATGACCACAAAAAAAAAAAAAAAAACAATGAAGAATTTCCAAGTGCAGTTTGGAACTTGAGGAACAGCCCAGTCTTCAAGTTTGCCTCAGTGTCTTGTTTTTTAAGACTCTTTGTTTAACTGCCATCTACGATGCCTCAGTATAAGACTATAAAATGAAAAGCAAAAGTTTACAGTGTAAGATTTCCCTCATCTTAAATTTGAAGAAATTTTACAGCTTTCTGGGTCTGTATGTTTTCTCTTTCAGGTCCAACAACAGTTTACAACCAGCAGCCCGTCATGTCCACTGTCCCTCAGACTGTCCAGTCTGCGCCTGCCCAGGGTGAGCAGAAAAGCTTCAGATTCAATAGACTTAAGTGATCAAAGACTATAAGGTTTCAGCATGCACATAATGCACCTGTATAGAATACTATAATGGAGGTTTATGATCATATTGCATGTATTTTCATCAAAAATGACCTCTTTTTCTGCATATGTAGTCACAGTAGTTATTCCACCACGTCTAACTGAAGTTCCTGGGCAGATGAAATGTCCTCACTGTCAGCAGCAGGTCGTCACAGAGACGACATACATCAATGGGATGATGGTGTGGGTCATCTGTGGAAGTCTTGGCATCTTAGGGTAAGGAAACGCATTCACCGAATTCTTACATATAGACTTTTGATTTTTGTCTTTAAAAAAATCTTATTCAGACATATATTGAAACTTGTATATCATGTATTTAAATATATTTGTATTTACACATTTATACTGGTGAAGTTTCAATTTAGTGTATTTAAAATATATTAACTTTAAATATAAAATCAAATAACAAGTTATACTACAATTGTAATAAAATTCCTTTATATGTGCTGTATGTTAGTCAACACATCAAAATAAGTGTAGATCTTTAAAGCATTAAAAGATAAAAGATTATTTAAACAATGTACTTTGAAATAAAACTTTTAATTTGACATTAGAAAATGAAAGGGATAGTTCACACAAAAATGAAATTTCTGTCATTAATTACTCGCCCTTATGTTGTTCCAAACCCGTAAGTCCTTCGTTCATCTTCAGAACACAAATTAAGATATTTTTGATGAAATCTGAGAGGGTTTTTTTTATCTCCCATAAAAAGCAACAAAATTACCACATTCAAGGTCCAGAAAAGTAATAAAAACATTGTTAAATTAGTCAACGTGACTGCAGTGGTTCAACCTTAATGTTATGAAGCAACAAGAATAATGTTATGTTTTTCCTGTCCAGGATCTGGCCGTGTTGTTTGATTCCCTTCTGTGTGAATGCCTGCAAGGACGTAGAGCATCACTGTCCAAGCTGCAAAAGCCTCATCTATGTGTACAGGCGCATGTAGCTTGTTCTTAAGTGTTCTTATGTTTATCTGACCACACCACAAAAGATTCATTTGCTTTATTTTCAACTTATTGCAACTATGTGTAACTGATCCTACTCAACTTGCTTTGAAACTAAACCACACATAACCACACAACCACGCATAACACAATCCTTTGATTGGAAAAACTAGCTAAACTACCCTAACACAAGGAAGTCATTGACATGCACAGTAAAACCTTGCTGTAAAAAAAGGCCATATTCTGACAATAACACCATTTTCCATTAGGAAAAAATGCATTCTGGGTAATATTTGTCATTTTTGAGAAAATGGCCTACAGTTAACATCGCTCAAAGCCGACACTCAGAGGCTGTGTTCTAAATCACACCCTATACCCTCATTCACTTAGCCTGACTACGTCAGACTTCCTACTTCCGCTCAATTTCATTTCGCTTCTGTACTCAGTCTGATACAGCGTCAGAGCTTTGTGTTTGCCACCGGTCTGGAAACAGCCGGGCCAATCAACGAACAGAGGGCGGGCTGAGAGCCGTGACGTAGATGCTAAGCGCCGAGTTTTACATTGTAGGTTAGAGAAATCGAAAACCGAAATGACCGCGGAAATGGGAAACGAGACACGGGATGCAAACTTCGGGATGCATTAACTTCGCATAATCTGCAAAAGTCGTTTACAGCCATGTTCACTCCGGTATTTCGCTCACATCATCATGTGATTACAACAGGTTTACAGTGGAAGTTCAATCATAGATTTGAGTTCGATGCATGATGTCTGTGCTTCGATGCGGCTGTACAGGCGGATAACATACGTCATAACTAAACGTATCTGATTGGCTTACGGGTAACCAATGATTTTAAACTTCAGACAAGCGTCCCCTAGCGAGAGAGAAAACACTTCTCTATTATGCCATTCCAGACTCTGTCTACGAAGCAAAGTGAAGTAGCAGAGTCTGGTATTACCAGGCTATCATTCACTATTCCCTACATTAGTTCACTAATATAGTCCACTTGACAGAGTGAATGAAAAGAAGAGAGTGAATTCAGACACTGATGAACACCTGATAATCAGAATCACTGAAGGACAGAGAAACAAGACCAGAAAAAAGAGAAGAGACGAGCAGAAACACAAGAACTACAACTGACTGCAGCCACACTGAATGTGAAACCAGTTCACAAACCTGTTTGACATTATTTCTTTCATACATGTACAGAAGTTCTTGTTGAGAATTAACATATTTGGATGTTGATGTTTTATTGAAAATAATAAAGTTTGTAGTCACCATCGCGGTGACCAGTGTTTGCTTTAGTTGGGCTCTTGACTCTTTGACAACTGAGTGTTTAAAGCTCATTCATCATGGCAGAAAAAAGCCAAATGGAGGTTGATCAGGTGTTTTTGGCTGTTGTTATGATCCTGTAATCATCTTGAAGTTGTCTAATTCACTGATCACTTTGTGTGTGTAATTTTTGATTTCATGGGTGTTTTATATTTATTATGTCTATGATTCAACAGCATAAGATCCAACAATGTTTCAGTAATCAGCAGAGGTGGGTAGTAACGAAGTTACTTCATTACATTTACTTGAGTATTTTTTGGGAAGATTTGTACTTTTAAGAGTAGATTTAAATACTTTTACTTTAACTCCCTCGGGTCGGCGGTCACGCCGGCGTGATCACCACGGTTTTTTTCTAACCAGTGTGAAAGAGACTCAAAATACTCCGTCAATGTTGCACATACAATTAAGAGTTATACACCATTTTAATCTGTGGAATATCTTCTTTTATTTGTGTACACTCAGAGTAAAAACAAAATGTTGTGCTTTTTGTAAAATAAAGAAAACTAACATGATGCGTGATCTCTTGTCTCTCTCTGAACAAAGTCCAATCTGACAGTTCTCAGAAAATGAACTGTAACTTAGTGAATACTAATGACAAAAAAATTAGACTTGTGTCTAAAGAAACGTTGAAATGTCAGGTTTTAAATCGTGTAAGTCAAATCGAAAACAAAAATTCTGTGTTTATGTAATCTGTATGAAAATAGAGCCATGTCAGAAGTCCTTGATTCAGCTCATTATCCGCTAATGCGGCCACGCCCACGGAGCCAGCGCTATTCAGACGCAAATTCAGTCAATACATGTATACATCATCTCAATCGTGTATTTATCGCCTTGAAAAGTGTTTTGAATAGCCATAGTTAGCGATCTCTGGCCTCTGTTAGTTCAGTTATTTCCTGGATTGCCTATTCTTCTTTAGCATTGGCATTTGTGGCCTAAAGGTGTACAGAGCGCCCTCCGGCTGCAAGTATGAATTGAAAACACAGTATCCAGCGCTCATAGTAATGACAATAAATATTGAATAATTACTCCTCTGTATAAAAAATTGACATAAACATATGAGAATCCATCAATATTTCTCCAAATGTGCATGCTTTTAAGCTAAAAGCCTATGAAATGCCATAGAGGTAACATAACTGTTCAGACACTTTGTATCATAGAAATACATTATATTTTAAAGAATATAATAGAATACCATTATTTTAAATTGTAATAATATTTCACAGTATTGCTGTTTTTTCTGTATGTTTGATTTACATTATGATGAGCTTGAGACATGATCAACAGAGGGTCTTTTCACAGCCTACCTGTCTGAAAAACCTCATTATTATGCAGGTCATTCGAGCTCTTTATGCGATTCTTTTGTCTTCTCAGGTGAGAATCATACACTATTCATGATGATTCACGCCTCCTCGCATACTGTGTTTCTTGACCAAATATGTTTTAGAAAATTTAAATCTCTCTATTGTTTTATATGAAGGAGTAGGAATGATAATTTTTACATAATTTTGAAGCAAAAACTCTAGTCTACAACCTCCAATACCCAGAAGTCTTGTGAACACAGATTTAATGTATATATTTTGGCTTTATTTCAGTGACTTAAGTTTTTTGTTTTTTCAATAACCACGCATAAACATTATTCCTTCAAAAATACAAACATGTACATACATGTTCCTCACATATTATTGTAGCCTAGTTTGTGCTGAATACAGTGTAATGACACTTGTGTCATTAATGTGTTTATGAACAACTGAAAAAAGCACAAATGTCAGGGCATATCAAAACTTCTCCAGGGCCCCAAAAATCCTCAAACCCCTGAGGGTTAACTTGAGTACACTTCTAATGAACAAGCTGTACTTTTACTTTGCTACACTGGCCGATGTTCCTCTTGTTACTTTATTTGGTCCCACTTTAGAGACCTAAACTACTATGTACTTACATTTAACACTGAAGGTCTGAAGGTATCGCCGGCGATACCACCGTGGTTTTTTCTTATCAGTGTGAAAGAGACTCAAAATACTCCGTCAATGTTGCACATACAATTAAGAGTTATACACCATTTTAATCTGTGGAATATCTTCTTTTATTTGTGTACACTCAGAGTAAAAACAAAATGTTGTGCTCTTTGTAAAATAAAGAAAACTAACATGATGCGTGATCTCTCCTCTCCCTCTGAACGAAGTCCAATCTGATAGTTCTTAGAAAATGAACTGTAACTTAGTGAATACTAATGACAAAAAAAATACACTTATGTCTAAAAAAACTTTAAGATGTCAGGTTTTAAAACATGTAAGTCAAATCGAAAACAAACCTTCTGTGTTTATGTAATCTGTATGAAAAGAGAGCCATGTCAGAAGTCCGTGATTCAGCTCATTATCCGCTAATGCGGCCACGCCCACGGAGCGAGCGCTATTCAGACGCAAATTCAGTCAGTCAATACATGCATACATCTCAATCGTGTATTTATTGTCTTCAAAAGTGTTTTGAATAGCCATATTTAGCGATCTCTTGCCTCTGTTAGTTCCTTGATTGTCACATGATATTCCTCTTCTTTTACTGAGGCATTTGTGGACTAAAGGGGCAGAGCGCCCTCCGGCTGCAAGTATGAATGATGAAAACACAGTATCCAGCACTCATAGTAATGACAATAAATATAGAATAATAAATATTATCTCTGTATAGAAAATTGATATAAACATATGAGAATCCATCAATATTTCTCCAAATGTGTATGCTTTTAAGCATATTAAGAAATTATGGTCAATATAAGATTTTAAGAGTCAAAATGTGAAGCTTGAGTCTTAGATCTTTTTAATGATGTATAGTTTGTCAACTGCACATCAACATTTAGGCTCTATAATATAACAAATATAGTAGCCTATATGAAATGCCCTAGAGGTAGGAATGTTCAGACGCTTTGCATCACAGAAATACATTATATTTGAAAGTATATTAAAATAGAAAACCATTATTTGGTTAGAGACTTGAGACTTCTTTTAAAAACATTACAATGGCATTATAATGTGTTCAATCTTTTGACTGGTAGTGTAATTTAACATAGGCCTATACAAAATTTTCTTCATATCATGTGCAATAATACGTGCATGCATGAGATCACAAAAATCATGTTTTTTTTGTCCTGAGTGGACTTTAATCCTGTTATTAGCATGATCACAGAGGGTTTTTTTCACAGCCTACCTGACTGAAAGGCCTCATTAATATGCAAGTCATTTCAGGTCATTATTATTCAATTCTTTTGTCTTCTCAGGTGAGAATCACCCATTATACATGAGGATTCCCGCCTCCTCGCATACTGTGTTTCTTGACCAAAAGTGTCTTAGAAAATTTAAATCTCTCTATTGTTTTATATGAAGGAGTAGGAAGGATAATTTTTACCTCATTTTGAAGCAAAAACTCTAGTCTACAACCTCCAATACCTAGAAGTCTTATGAACACAGATTTAATATACTTTTTTTGGCCTTATTTCAGTGACTTAAGTTTTTTGTTTTTTCAATAACCACGCATAAACGTTATTCCTTCAAAAACACAAACATGTACGTACATGTTCCTCACATATTATTGTAGCCTAGTTTGTGCTGAATACAGTGTAATGACACTTTTTCCATTAATATGTTTATGAACAACTGAAAAAAGCACAAATGTCAGGGCATGTCAAAACTTCTCCAGGGCCCCAAAAATCCTCAGACCCCTGAGGGTTAAATTAATAATTTGATACAATGCACTTATTGTCTGGGCCGCATTAATGCACGGGCTTACCTGGGCTTAAGCCCAGGGCCCCAGGCTGAGGGAGGGCCCCCGTGATGCCGGAAAAATTATAACCTAATTTTATAATGTGATGACTGTCCCTTTAACATCGCTTTGCTTTGAATACATGTGCGGTCCTGCGCGTGAAGTGCATCAAGACGCGCCGCGTCTAGCAGCAAGCAACTCACAGTGTCAGTATCTGGACAATGTGGACAGACCAAGTGGCGCTGCCTCTGTGTGCGTACACTCATAAGGTTCGTTCACACAGAACGTGTTTTTGCTTTTGAAAAACGCGAGACGCGGGCAGTGGAATGGGGGAAACCGCAAGGTCTCGAGACGCTTTTTAAAACTATTTTTAACTGATTTTGACTTAGCTGAACTGATTCATGGCTTTAGAACGCCATGTCATGCGCGAGATGCTGCAAGACGCGAGCGCAAAAGGTTCTGTACGTCCTTCTAGCGCATGCTTACATAGAAAAACAAAGAAAAAGTAGCGCATTGGAATGGAAAAGCGCGTTCTGTGTGAACAGCACCAAAGAAAACAATGTGTTTGAATTTTAAAGATGTGGTGCGGCGCTACGCTTCTCAACCGATGTGCTACCCCTCACTCACTGAACCCTGCAGTCGTCAATAAAAATAGGCTACAAATCATACAAAAATGCAGTTTCTGAAAACGTTCAATGAGGTACTCTACTTAAAATGCTGAAATTAACAATGAACAATAATTTTATTAACCTTACAGATGGAATCTTAGTATAAATTGTTACCGTGTCATATAAATACAAACAGTCATGCTTAAAGATGACCATCTTTAAATATCTACACAAAGGCCATAGCATTGACATTAGACACATATTGTATGTATGTATACATTATTTGCTTCCATTTTACACTTTATTTGCTTCCATTTTAGAACACTGATTATTATTTAAATAAGATTTGTATTGTATTACAGTGATGGTAAAAGAGAACTGAAATCAAATGCATTTCTGATTTGTTTATATATTTGTCTGATGCATAACGATACAGTTTGCTTTCCCATGACACTAGTTTTAAACTTCGGTAAAGTTGGTTTTATATTCGCACATTCGGACTTCTGATAAATTCAGACTTTCCAATAAATGTGCAATAAATTAATGTTTGCGAATTTTAAGCAGCGACATGATACTGACAACCAACGATTGATCAACATTTTTCACAGTCGATCAAAATAGGCAAGTATTGTTTAATGGCATATTTACTTGTGAATGTCCACTGAATGTCCAATGTAGTGATTAACAAGGCTATTGAATACAGATGTCCGAATGTGCGAATATATAAAACCAACTTTACCCAATTTAGTTTTAATTATGCAACTTTGCTGCATAACGAATTGATAAAAGCGACCAGCTGGATATAAACTAATGCAAATAGATGGTAACAATCATGACATTAAACATTTGGGTTGAACTTGCGTGTGTTATTGTCACATTGTTTTAAAGACCAAAGTGCAGGATAAAAAAGTAATTTTTGCCTCAAAGAATGAATTGATTCTGAACTGCCGAAATGAGTCTTCAGCAATTCCAGCTGGTTTCGAACAACATCTATTTTGACCCGCCCTCAAACACTGAGACTGGAAGACTGAGACTTCAAAAAGCTGAGACTGGAAGAGTTTTTGACATGTTGACATGACATCTTTACGGAGTAAAAGCAAATCAACTTTGCATGCACTTCCAAAAGACAAGGACTCGCGCTGGAATTGATACGCCTTTGTTACTGTTCAAATCTGCTTCTCATTTCAGAGGCTGCATCCTCCGGAGGATGCAGCCTTCGAAATGAGTAGCCTGTACAAATAGTTCAGACTATGTGCCAATATGTATTTCATGCAGTGATATTTATATTTTATAACAGACCTATAGGTTTGGATGTTTTGGTAATGGTATTTATCCTTGCAAAATAAAAGGCTGATAACTTTCACTTTGTGATTAAGAAGATTGAGTGAATGTAGATAAAAGTTCTGGTGGATGAAGGGCCCCCTCAAGAGGTAAAGCCCAGGGGCCCCTTGGAGTCTTAATGCGGCCCTGCTTATTGTGTACATACCTGTTTTTACATTGTACTTATATTTAAAAAAACACCTGCATTTAAGTACATCTGTAATTCATTTCTGTAATTACATTTATAATTATACTGTCAGAAATAAGGGTACAGTAGGAGTCCATTTCTGTCCCCCAAGGTACAATCTACACTAACGTACCCCATAGGGCTTATTATTGGACCTCAAGGTACATGTTTGTACCTTTTTGAGGGTTAAAAAGGTACATATATGTTCCCAAGCATTAAAAGGTACATATATGTACCGTTTCTTTTAAAGGTTAAGGTACAATATCAAGAGACAGCCTCTGCTAAGCCTTTTTTTTTTTTTTTTTTTTTTTTTTTTTTTTTGCAAAAGTTGTTGTTTAAAGATTTTAATGATATATAAATGATATATATCATTAAAGATTTTAATTATATACAAAGTTGTTGTTGTTTAAAGATTTTAATGATATATCTTTTGAAATTTCGCTTAGCAGAGGCTGTCCATCTTGCCGGGTGTTAAAAAGTAACACTGAAGCAGTGTTAAAGTTAATGAGATAATTGATTGATGATTGAGTGATGATTGACAATTAGTGGAGACACCTGATGTTAATAAGCAGAATCATTGAAGGAAAGAGAGAAAAAAGGTGTTAATTAATGTTTTATGGAATGTTTCATTTCAAGTCACCATGAAAGAGGTTGTCACCATTGTTGAGGGTCATATGCTGATTCTTGATGTTTGTGTGTGTTTAAAAAAAAACCCTTCAGATTCTGCTTATTAACATCAGGTGTCACCACTAATTGTCAATCATCACTCAATCATCAATCAATTATCTCATTAGCTTTAACTGCTTCAGTGTTCATTTTTAACACCCGGCAAGATGGAGTCATATGGAATATTTAAAAATGTGTTTAAAATGAAATGTTGTAAAATGTGAAAATGAAAAGGTTTTAATAAATTCTGATTTTAATTCAGCGTGTGTTTGTGTAAAATATATATATCTCATTAGTCAACAATTGTACACTGTCAAAGCCAATTTTGTCCCCTTTTTGAAGGGTCAATTTTTGTACTGTTAAATAAAGGTACAAAATTGTCATCAAAGGTACAAAACTGGTCTCTTAAGGTACAAATCACAAGGGTACAAATCTGTACCCTTGAGGGTACAGCCCCAGTGACAAGCCATTGTACCCCTAAAGGTACAATTATACTTTATTTTCTGAGAGTGTACACTGTTGACCCATCCCTTACACCTTAACCCACCCTAAAACCTATCCATACCACCAAAGCTTTCCCTAACATTACCAGTATCCACCTCAATATAGCAGCAAAAGTGTTTTGCAATTCAATATGAACCCAATAAGTACATTGTACTTATTTTTTGATGTAAGTACATAGTAGTTAAGGCCACTTAACATAAAGTGGGACCCTTTATTTTAATGCAATACTGTACATGTTAAGAAATGCATAGTTTATGTGTAGTCAATTCTGTTCAAAGACTTCCCCACTACACTGTAAAAAAAAATCCCAGTAAAATTTACGGTAAAAAACCGGCAGCTGTGGTTGCCAGAACTTTACCGTAAAAAATACAGTAGCAACGTAAAAAAAATCTGTTAAATTTACGGTAAAATAATGTATTTCATTAACTGATATAATGTTAATTTACCAACCTAATGAAGTACTAATATCTGTTTTGTACGTTTATAATACACTGACAGTCACCAACACACAGTGGTGATAAGAGTCACATAATGAATCAAAGTTCATCACAAGCAGATTTTCCACAAGCTGAGGAGGACAACACTAACATATAGAAGGTGCACACAGTGTCATTCACACACACACTAAACACCATCATGGTAACATGCATGAAATTGTAAAAATGCAATAAACATTAATTTAACAACATTAGATGTAACATAAAACCCTAATGTACATAACTGATTAGAAAAAAATGAGAAAAGCTAAGAAGAATCAGAGTTATTTCAACGAAAATATATCAAATGTGAAGTGTCACGCAGGGAATTGTGGGAATGTCAATTTACGGTTTTTCACTGTAAATTTTACAATGAATTGTTATTTTTCACTTCCAAAAACTGTGAATTTAACTGTATTTTACCATAAAATTACATTAAATGTACCGTTAGATCTATTACAGTTATTCACCGTATATAGTACGGACACTTTCTGTAAACCAATTAACAGTTTTTCACCGCAGAATTTTTACAGTCTTTTACTGTTAAAATCACGGTCATTTTTTACAGTGTAACCTACCACCGTTAAATGCTTATCTTCTCATTAGCAGTTTTTCTCTTAGTCATGATATTTTATACCTGTTAAATTTACATTGAAATTAATGAATTTGACTGATAAACACCCAAGAAAATGCATGGTTTTACTATGGTAAGTGTAGTAACTATATATATATATATATATATATATATAAATAACTAATAACTAGCTACTTGAGTAGATATTTCATTGGATAATTTTTTACCCTTACTCAAGTAAAATTAAGATTATTACTTTCACTTTTACTTTGAGTAAATATTTCTATGAGTACCTGTGTACAGTTTTTGGATACTCTACCTACCTCTGGTAATCAGTTATTTTAAAGAACAGTGACGTCATAAAGCCTTTTGAGCTCCTGCCTAACTTAGACACACACAGACAGCAACAATCAGAATATGAATCTCAACAATGATAACATTCAAAAGTTTAATATCGCAATGCATGCTGGTGGTCATTTTGGTGGTCAGTGTTTCATTTAGTTGGGCTGTTCGTCTCTTGGCTTTTTGTGTGAGTTTGTGGTCTTTGTAACAGTGTTTACCAAAACACAGAATTTGTTGCAAAGAGTGATATAGTTTTCTGCCTCATAAAGCAGAGTAGTTTACTAAACTTGTTCTGTACTAAACTTGTTTTACTAAACTACTGATCTGTAGCAAGAAAGCATTGTTGGTGAATATAACCTATTAAAAACAATTACACACTTTTGGTCAGGAGTACAATTAGTAAATGATTTTGCTTTTTGTTGAATTTTCAACATCAGTTGAGGGTGCAAAAGTGATATTGATTCAATGATGTTAACGTTGGCACATTAACATTGATTTAATATTGTTTCGATCATAGCTTGGGTTATTTGTTTGCTTACTGCTTTTTTGCCTACTATAGGGAAGGATGCTAGGGAAGGAGACTATTTTGTGATTATATCCCAACCAACAATTTTTTTCACAGTGATCTCACTATGTGGTCACAATGTGAGGTCACAGTGATCTAAAAGTGTAACCTCACAGCACACTCACTGAATGCTCATATTATGGCCACAATGTGAGGTCACCCCAGCTAGAAATTTTATTGGACATGGACTCCAACATCACTCAGATGTCAAATTTTGGTTGAAAATGAAAATTGGATTGATGTCTAAATGTTTGTTGGATGTCAGGCTCCAATGTCATTAAACAACTTCAAAAACAGCATTTCTAGCTTCACTAATTACAATCCAGATTGACTTTATTTCTGTCATATGTGTAGAAAAAGTCTTATTGAGATTAAAAGAGTTTTTTTTTTTATTTTGTCATCAACGTTGGAGTCCAGTGCCTGCTGGGAAACTTCCCGTTATAAGAATGTTAGGGCATAATGTTCTATCAATGTTAAAATGCCTCAGTGTACATATGTGTCTTTATTTCTGTAATACATATACAAAAAATTCTTAGAGAACTAACCGAAGTTTAGTTTTAGTCACCATGATGGTGGTCAGTATTTGCTTTAGTTGGGCTCTTGACCCTATGTTTTTTTATATTATTTTTATAAATTAACATTAAAATATAGAGGGTCAAGAGTAGGGATGTCCCGATCAGGTTTTTTTGCCCTCGAGTCTGAGTCCTAGTCATTTGATTTTGAGTATCTGCCGATACCGAGGCCCGATCCGATACTTCTATAATACATCAAAAAAAGAATAAAGAAGAGCGAAAAAAAAAAACAGATCCAGGACGTTCCTTATTTTTTATTTAATTACAAACAGAGCACTTCTGTGAGGTAGCTTGAACAATCAAGTAATAAATAACATAAATTGTTCACTTCACTTCACTTTAGTGCAACAGTAAATATAAAAAAGGCTAATATAAAAACAAATATATTTGGTTTGATTTGGGTATGCTGCAGTCTGTGTAATAACTAAAATAATGTTTATATATATCATATTTTCTGGCTAGTTTACTTTAGTTTTTTATAATACACCATACTTTAACCCAAACTGAATAATAAAAAACAAGTTTAAATGGGTTTAATCTTCTATTATTATTTTTGATTCTTAATTTTCTTTTCTGTCATACTCAAATTCTTGTTAAAACACATTAGACATGCGTATTGTGTGCATTTTGAACACTTTTTGTGTGAAATTATATTTATTTTGTCCATCAAAAGTGTGCTTTCACTTTAATTACGCGTCAGCAGCGCACCGTGTGTCTCAATCAGCTCCCTTCAGTAGTCAGGGCACTGATCAGGGTATCAGCCACATTCACTTTCATTATATACTGATTCACGACCTAGGGAGCTAGGGAGCTGATTGAGACACAGGGATAGACTCGGTGCCGAGACGATCGCGGCACTGCTGCTTACGCGACGCTCCTGCCTGGCGCTTTACGAGCTGCTCCTGCTGCCTGTGTGAATGCATCCGTTGGTTGACATGCACGCTGAAAAAAATATGCGCTACTCACGCGCCGCTTACACTTGCAGTGTGAAACAGGCCTAACTCTGTGCCACCGCATCACTAGATGTGTTAAAAATAATGAGAATATATATACATATATATCCGAGTCCTGATCGGGTGGTAACGTCCAATTCCGATCGAGTCTGAAACCACATGATCGGGCCCGATTTCCGATCACGTGATCGGATCTGGACATCCCTAGTCAAGAGCCCAAATAAAGGGAACACTGACCTCTATAATGGTGACTTGATATGAAACGCTACATAAAAACTAAACTTCTGTTAATTCTCAGTAAGAGGTTTAGTATATGTATGGCAGAAATAAAGTTAAACTGATTAGTAATAAGTGCAATAACTGGAAGTCAGTTGTTGCTGTGTTCTGTTCTTGTTGTTTCTCTTTCCTTCAATGATTTTGCATATTAACATCAGGTGTCTTCAAAAATAGTCAATCATCACTTAAATATCTCATTAACTTTAACACTGCTTCAGTGTTACATTTTATCGCCCTGTAGTGTGGACACATATATACACTGAGGGGTGTTAATTTAACACTGGGGATTTAGCTGTGTACTGAAAACATTACAAAACATATGATGTTCTCAGAACATTCATTGTGACCAGTCACTGTGAGTTTAAATTGTTGATTGGGATAGATGTCATTCTATTAATTTCACATTATTGATTATAATAGTCCTGTGTTGTCCATCAGTGTTTTAATCTGAGGGATTGTGCACCAAAAAGTTTTAAAGATACACACACAGATTTAATGTGCTTGTGTTGCAGTTGCAGTCAGTTGCAAATTAGTCTATGGTATTATACATTAGATCTGAAATGGCATGCTATATTGTCAGATAAATATAATCTGATACAACAATTCTTGTTTTAAGGGGAGTTTTGGGGAAAACAAGGTATTGCAGACCTTTAGGTTAAGAATAGTTTAATCAAATAAACAAAACACAGAAATAAACAGATGTGTTGTGCAAAAATGGCAACAAGTAGTACGATTTTTCTTGATTACATTGCACGATCCTGCAGAGGTTATTATAGATTTTACAAGAAAATAGATAAATGATATTCAGGATTAATATATGTATATACTTTCATAAAGAAGGAAAGAGAAACCCATGTCATTGTGTTATTTTCTTTGAATTAGAAAAGTCCAGTAATGTCCAAAAGATGCTGCCACTTTTTGGTCGTTCTGATTTTCGTTGCTTCAGAATAAGCTAGTTTTGCCAGCGTCTGTGCACATGGACGAGGTTTTTGCACTTTGGACAGCGATGCTCTACATCCTTGCAGGAATTCACAAAGAATGGAATCAAACAACATGGCCAGATCCTGGACAGAAAAAATAAATAAATAAATGTATATGTTGAAAAATGAGTTTTCTGTTCTCGTGATATACCTTTGTGATTAGTTGTTTTTCATCAGTTCAATCATATGTGAATAACAGAGTACCTGAAAAGCATACTTGAGCAAAAGTGCAATACCTTACTTTGAAAATGACTCCATTAAACTCTAAGAAGAAATGTGTAAAAAAACAGCACATGTTATGTGTAACACTCTAGTTTACACATTTTATGTCAATACTGCATAAAAATGTGTTGGAAGAATTCAATTGTTTTACACATATTATGTGTAGTTTTAAAATTAATACAACCTGTGTATTTTTTCACAGCATCAACACAATCTGTGCAGCCAAAAACACCTGTAACCTGTAACAACTTTTAAGAAATCCTTCAGATTATATTGATAAAGTTGATCTTCTGCTGTAGAATCACAGTGCTGCTGTAATCAATAATGTAAATCTAACTTAGAGATTGGGCTCTAAATGAGTTCAGGTCAAATAATGATTATGTGAAAACATAACCAACACCACCTGATCATCTTTTCTCTTTGCTTGTATGGCTGTTATAATTAAAATGACAACAACCCAAACAAAATCTAACATTAAAAAGTCAAGGGTCAAGAGCCCAACTAAAGCAAACACTCATCTCCATGATGGTGACTTAAAATTGTGATTTTCTCCTTTGATTCTGCTTGTTAACAGCAGATCACCTTCCTGACACATTTACTGTGTTAAAATCATTGACTCAATGAATGTGTCAGAATTAACACAACAAGTGTTGTCTCTAAACTCACACACTGATGTGTAAGAATTTAACACAGTTTTAACACATCCTTTCGTAAGTCTGAACACACCCGAAATGTTTTAACTTGCATCATTATAAATGTGTAAATACAAATATCTTTAAAAAAATGATATACAAGTTCCAATACATGTCTGAATCTGATTTTCTTTTTTCCAGATAGTCAAAAGTCTGTACATGAGAATTAAGTGAATACAGTTCCTTACATAAAAAGTCCAAGAAGAAGACAGATGTACCACCCCATCATCCCATTGATGTATGTTGTTTCTGTGACGATCTGCTGCTGGCAGTAAGGACAGTTCATCTGCCCAGGAACTTCAGTCAGACGTGGTGGAATAACTACCACTGTGGCTACATGTACAAATTTTTTTTTTTAAATACTGATGAAAAATACATGTAATATGATCATTAATCTCCAATGTAATATTCTATACAGGTCCATCATGTGCATGCTTAAAAATTTTAGTGGCTTTTCTGCCTACCCTGGGCAGGCGCAGGCTGGACAGTCTGAGTGACAGGCTGTTGGTTGTAAACTACCGTTGGAGCTGAAAGAGAAAACATACAGAACCAGAAAGCTGTAGAATTTCTTCAAATTTGAGATAAAGGAAATATTATCCTTTAAACTTTTGCTTTTCATTTTATAGTCTTACACTGAAACATCCTGATTGGCAGTTAAACAGAGAGTCTCATAATAACTCAAGACATCAACAATCACCAACAGCAGGCATATTTGAAAAATGGATTGTTTTAGTTATGGTTAGTGAATCGAAAATCGATTTCAATTCTGGAGTCGAATACTTAAGGTCAGGAATTGGATACTTATAAAATTAAAATTTTGATTCCTCTTATAGATTCCTTTGTTTGCATTTCAATATAACTTTAAACAGGGGCATAGCAGCAACTGTTAGACACAGGTGATTTTGTCTCCCGCACATTTTTTTTGACCCAACACCAATATTTCTGACCGTGTTCTCTGATTTGATACTTAGATTTGAGTGAAGTAACATTCAGCCAAACATAAGGCGAATCCTCTCTTGGCCGCGTCTGCCATGAGCTTCAAATCTCCTGTTGCTCTTGTGATTTCTTTCATTCACTCACTTCTTTCTTTGCTCTTATGATGGCCCTTGGGTGTCCCACTCTTGTTTGCCAGATCTGAGTACCAAGCAGGCCATAGCAATGCCGCATGTCAGCCAAGAGCAAAGAAATAAACCAGAACTGGACCTTATCTGAGCTACAAAATCTATATATATTAGATATGGTCATCTCAGCATTGATTAACAAGCAGAATCTCTGAAGGAAAGAAGACAACACCTGTTCTATCTCCATGCAGCATATAATCTCAGTTTCTTACATTATTAGTGCGTCCTTGACTCCTGACACTGGAGAATGAGCTCTTAAGCCGGGAGAAGCAGCTCATTTGCATTTAACCGGCCACACACTAAAACAGTCCATTTTTGCTCATGAAAACTTCACATTTTGTAAGCTAAAACTTCAACATACACTTTGTGGACATCAGAGACTTATTTTAAATCTTGTAAAAAGTTAATGAGATGATTATCATCAATAAGTAACCAACATCATCAACACAGGGGATTTTACGGTTTCCCTCTAAATTACACAGTAAATATCAGCTCTCACCCATGCCAAATGACTGGACCATTTGTGTTATGCTGGATTTGTGTTAAGATTTGTGTTGTGACCATTTGTGTTAAGCGCATTGTATACTGTGGCCACTTTACATTATTGAACCATTGTTGTTACCAATGAACAATAGTCTCTGAACTGAATATCAGAGTGAGGGTCCGCTGACCTGGTTGGGTTTGATAGGAAACCTGTTGCATCTGGTCTGTAATGTTGGTCTGGACCTTTGGCTGAGGGGTGAGCTGTCCTTTATCCATTATCAACAATCTGTGAATGAGAAAAACATAAGTGATTCAATGGTGTGTTCTACAATCCCAGCCAACAAATTTTTGTTCTAAGAACATTTTCCAAACATTCTGTTTTGGTTATGGAAACATCAAAATGTCCATTTTTCTGAATGTTAGAGAAACATTTTGTAAATAGATAGTATGAAACATTCTTTCAATCATTCAAACACCTGCTGTGAACAAGCACTGAAAGAAAGAGAAATAAGAACACAAACTACAACTTTCACAAACTAAGCCACAGCATTAGATGAACTGAAGATAAAAGACATTAAATCTCTTAAGATGTCGGTAGAGGAGGATTAAATAGCTCACAGCATTACATCTTCACTTATTACAGTCGATTTTGACTTTATTTCTGTCATACACGTACAAGACTGTTGAGATTAACAGAGGTTTATGTTGATGTTTTATTGAAGAGTCACCATTATGGTAATCAGGGTTGTTTTATTTGGGCTCTTGGTCCTTGTCTTTGCTTAGTTTATTTTTTTCTACAATTCCAGATTATTTCAGAAACTCATTTTGCATAGATAAAGAGTGATGAAAAAGTGGATCAAGATGTCTGTGTAATAGCAGTCAAATAACCACATTAAAATGGTTTTAAAAATTCAGTTATTTCTTGACTGTTAAAGGTGCTAAAGAGGATCTTTTCATGGACTGAGAAACCAAAGACTGTTACTGAGTTTTTGAAATGAGCGCATGCGTAAGAACAACCCCCCTCCTTCACAGCTCATTTCGTGCACGAGTATTGGAACACGAGTGTTTACAACCGGCATTCGCTGTGTCGTGTTAGTGGATTCATTATGTTGGACTCACCGCAGGTAACTCATAATCTGCAGTTGTTACTCCTGTCTCCTGACAAAAACATTGCATGCGGCGCCTGTGGAGTGTGGAAAGTTACTGGAGCGCGCAGCCACGCTCATCTCTCACAAGGAACGTCATGGCAGTGATTGACAAGCCAGAGGGCCAATCGTTTACGCGATGATCGCGTAAACGATTGGCTGATGTTTTTAAGGCCCTACCTCATGCACAGATGATGTATATAAATATTATTCCTTTCAGTGCACCTAATAAATAGTCTTTTATCACTTAGTAAAGACAGTTTCAAGTAATATTGCAAAAATGTATAAAACAAAACATCCTCTTTAGCACCTTTAATTATGGAATTGAAGTAGTAATAAACATATTCAACGTTTAACAAAACCTCTTGTATAGTAACTAAGACACACATAGATATCATAACATTAATCATACAAACCTCAAGAATGGTGACAATCAAAAAATATTCAAATATAAATAGTAAAGAATTCAGATGCATAATTTCTTCATGTCGCAATGTATGCTAGGAGCCATGAAGCATGTCACCATTGCTGTGTTTCATATGCTGATTGTCGATGTCTGTGAGTGTATAACTAACACTGTTATCAACTTCCTACTCACATGTTTTCATTTTATTAGAAAATCTAGCTTTCACATGGTCAGCAACAAAATATTCAACTACATTATTAACAAATAAACACAACTTATAAGAGAATCAGATCACTTCCTAATGATGCCACTCTTAACTAACAGTCAACATTATATTATGAACCCTTCTGACACAATAATACTACAGCCAAAGAAAAACTGATGAAACTATCAAAAACCCAACTAAAGGCAAATACTGACCACCACAATGGTGACTTAAAATGCTTGAGTCTGCATATATTAAATTAAGCAAGGATGAATTTAGCTCCAATCCTAATCAAACACACCTGACCAAGCTGATCAAGTTCTTCAGGATTATTGCTTCTGAACATACACCCTTAGACATCAACACTTATCATAGTGTTGAGTCCTCAACAGTGGTGATAATTTATACATGCCACAGTGCATGCTGGGATTTTTGTACAATGACGAAACCCAGGATGCATTTCAGCATGAAACTTTTTGTTTATTGTCACCATTGTTGAGATACATATGCTGATTCTTGGTTCTTATTTTGTGTCCAAATAAAACAGTAGTTCAAAATTGTATATGTACTGTAAAAGAGTGTTAAATTACACATGATAAACACTCTTGTTCTCATGTTTAGTTTTACAGGCTTGGTAAAGCAAAACTTTTGTATTAATGACAAAAGTAATCAAGAAAGGTCACATTAGCGATGGGCGGATCGAGGCTTTGCGAAATACTGAAGCAGTTGAAGCCGTAGTTGATGTGCCGTAATGTGTCGAAGCTTCGAAACAATCTGTCACGTGTCTCCACGGTGACCCCTAGTGGTCAGAACAGTGTAAGTGCAACAAAACTCAGGCCAAACATGCATTAAAAATACCCTTTTACAAATGTATTGCAAAAGTTTTATTGAAAGTAAAATCTATTAAATGCAATTAACTAATCATCTAATAAGATTAAATATAGAGTGTCTGTATAATATGTGTTCTTTTATCAATTTTCAAGGCTTGTTTCTCTGTTCCATGGCTCAAGCTAAACAGATCAATAAGAGATTATTAACTACCATTATTCATTTTAATTATTCTAATGTCTAATTAAAACATCTACAAGTGTATAAAACTGATCAGAGATCAGTTAAAACCATAGGGTAAAGCCAATAGACACTTGTTCAATAGTTTTCAGTGAATCTACATGATTCATGGGTTCACTTTATCATCGCCCTCTACTGGTGAACCATTGAAATTTCTAAATGTTTTGAAACGTTTCGAAACAGTGATGACGTAACGAAGCCTCGTTTACTAAAATCACGTGACTTTGGCAGTTTGATACATGCTCCGAATCACTGATTCGAAACAAAAGATTCATGAAGCTTCGGAGCTACATGAAGCAGTGTTTCGAAATCGGCCATAACTACGTCACATTGATTATCTCGTCACTAGAATTACATTCAAGCTATTTTTAGCTATTTTCATAGGATTTAAAAAAAATAATATGTTATTTCAGTGATCAAAGATGAGTTTTAAGGAATAAAATGATTTACTACAGGGGGACTTTAATTTCATGCAAGTGGCATTTATGGCATTTATAGGTGACTGGATCAAAAATACTTTCGAAATCAAACAGGTTGGCGCATCCTGAGATGAACAGGAATGGCAACAGACAGCTTTTGCCTCATACCTCTTTGATAAATGTGATAAAGCATGATCACAGTTAATTTCCTGGTGTTAAATTAACACCGCTCTGTGTTCTTATGGGAACCACCAGCAGGTGTGAAAGTAATACTGAAGCAATGTTAGAGTTAATTAAGTGATTGATTGAGTGATGATTGTTTGATTATTGAAGACACCTGATGATAACGAGCAGAATCACTGAAGGAAAGAGAAACACAAGAACTACAACTGACTTCAGCCACAACCTTAGATGAAATCAACTGAAAAGACATTAAATCTCTCTCATTACAAACTGACTTTATTTGTTGTTTGTCTGCATTTATTTTTGAGAATTAACATAGGTTTAGATGTTGATATTTTATTATAAATGGTGATCAGTGTTTCATGTATTTGGGCTGTTGATGGTCTTTGTAACAGTGCTTATACTAAAACACATATTTTCTTGCAAAAGAAGCCATACACAAAAATGATCAGGTGATTTATTTTTCATCATTAAAAAGAAACAGAAGTATTGACTAATGGCATTAATGAGCAAAAGTGCTTGTTCATTATTAATAGATTTTCAGCAACAACAAACGTTCATAATTTCAATGTGTAAACACATTGGGAGAAAACAAAATTAGACACACAATCATCAAAAATAAGCATATGAATCTCAACAATGGTGACATACTTCATGCTGCAATGCATGACCAGATCCCAGCATGCATTGTAGCATGAAGTATGTCACCATTGTGACATACATACATTGTGATAACACAGATACGGACACAGATAAGTCAGAGGAATATGTGTTTGGAAAAAGTGATAGAATCAAGGTTTGTTCATGCCATGTCAGAACTACCCTGATTCTGACTTGTAAAAACATCCTTACAGTACATGTAAACTCAGAATTTTTCTGAGAGCTTATACTCATGCCATGTGACCTCTGTACCACCTGACTCAGAGGTGTAGTCAAGACTGAGACCAAGACCATTCAAGAGGGAAGTTAATGAGATAATTAAGTCATTAATCAAGCACTAGTGATGAACACCTGCTGTTAACAAGCAGAATCACTGAAGGAAAGAGGAAAACAACAACAAAATAAAACACCAGAGGCCCGTTTCAATAAGGAGGTTCAACCAACTCTGAGTTGACTTACTCTGAGATGGGAAACTCTGAGTTTTCTGTTTCAGAACAGCTGAATTGAGTTAGTTCAATCAACTTAGTTAGAGTTAAGCGTGTGCACCACGACTATGAAAAGCCATCATCAATGGAGCTCCGATATAACGATTCACCATGGCAACAGCACATGACAAAAGGACGTCTGCATACTTCTGAGATAATGCAAGTTTAATTTTTTATCATTGTTATAATATCAGAGGTGAAGACTGGTAGAATGGTAAGTTATTGAACTTATATTCATTTTCATGGTATCCCACATGCAAAAAAAAGAAGAAGAAAAAAAAAAATTAGCAGGATGCAATAATAAGAGTGTAAATGATTTTATCATTATTAAACACTTGTTAGGCAATTTACTTGCACTTTTAGAACATTTTCTTCATTTTATTGAAAATAAATGCCTTTCTGATGTGAAATGTACTGGGAAAAGGGAGAATAGCGAACTCGGCAGAAGGCGGATTCGAACCCAGGCAAACACGTCATAAGTTTCTTCATCGTGCTCAACACGCTACTGCCTACACCACTGAAGCCATTCATGTAGATTTTAACCTTGTGTGAGATTGGTGGGTGGAGTTACTGTAAATTCGCACTTAGTAATAGATACTCCAAATAATCTTGTTTTCCGTTTGCATTAAGATAAGACCACACTAGCAGATATTGATCATTTTACTTAAGTAAAATGCACTTAATTTAGATCCCCCCAGGAGACAAGACTAAATATCTTATATCATTTTCTTATACAAAATCCATCTTGATTTAAGAATTTTTAGATATTTGTACTTGAAATAGGACAAAAAATATTCCATAAGAAAAGCATTTTTGCAGCATGAATGAATGAATGAACTATTTAAGCATCACTTGCACTTTAAAAAAGGGGAGGAGATCAAAGGAAACTCTGGGTTTACCGAAGAAAACCTGCTCCCGACCAGGTTAGGTTCACAGAGTAAGATACCATGGTAACTGACTCTGAGTAAGAGTTACCTCCCTTTCAGAAACAGGCTTGACTTAACCTGCTTTCTCGGGTTTGACTTACCTCTCATTCTGAAACAGAAAACCCAGAGTTTCCCTCATTTCAGTGTTAACACACTCAGAGTTCTCACTTAACCTCCTTTCTGAAACGGGCCCCTGTGCTACTTTTGAACATGAAGACCATTTGCAATGGTCTCTTTGTCAAGTCCAGTCAAAAAACATCACTTACTCATCAGTGCTTGTGTTTTGGGACAACACTTGTGTTAATTTTGATACATTCACTGTGTCAAAAAGCATTTGTTAAAAACTGACTCAAATTGGTTAAATTCTTACACATCAGTGTGTGAGTTTAGGGATAACACTTGTTAATTTTGACACATTCATTGTGTTAATGATTTTAACACAGTAAATGTGTAAAGAAGGTGATCTGTTAACAAGCAGAATCAGTAAAGGAGAAAATCACAATTGTAAGTCACCATCAAGAGTTGAGCTCTTGACCCTTGACTTTTTTTAATATTAGATTTTGATTGGGCTGTTGTAACTGAGTTGTAACAGCCAGGCAAGCCAAGATGAAAGATGATCAGGTGTTGTTGTTTTTCTTCTATTTCCTTCAATGATTCTGCTTGTTAACAGCAGGTGTTCATCACTAGTGCTTGATTAATGACTTAATTATCTCATTAACTTCCCTCTTGAATGGTCTTGGTCTCGCTGTCGACTACACCTCTGACCTGACTGCTCTGTCTGTGTAGACTGTATGTAATGCCATCACTTCACTATTCTCTTTTAAGTGTGACAAGTATCCAGTGTTATCATGAGATCTGATTTCCTGAAAGAAGAGTCCCTGACCAGCCAGTTTGATGACATTATTTTATCTGTCAGGAGTTCATGTTCCAAGTGACAGATAAGTCAGAGGAAAAAGTGAAAGAATCTCAGTTTGTTCATGCCATGTCAGAACTACCCTGATTCTGACTTGTCCTTATAGTACATATAAAATTTTTCTGAGAGCTTCCACTCATGCCACGTGACCTCTGTACCACTTGACTGCTACAGATTCAGTTTGGCATTGATAGTGTTGCCATAGAAACGCATAATGCCCAACACTGCATTCCAAATCACCTACATATACTATGCCTTTTGTGAAGATGTCATGCTGTCACCGTTTGAACATGCTGTCACCGTTTAAGTTACCTTGTCAATCATCATGTCACAGTTAAAATCCTTCACATTTAAAGGGTTGAGATGTGAACAGATATGTACAAGCTGCACATCACTGAAAACACTAAAGGCACTCATAAATTTAACCAACAAGTGGAAATTGGTTATTTCTGCATTTTTCTAAGCATTTTCGTTTTTCCAGGTTGAAAAACAGAGTCGCAGCAATGTCACGGAATCTGAAGTTGATGCATGCATTCAATTGGCTGCTGGGGCTGGAGAGGCACGAATCTACATCATCCGGTTCTGAACGCTTCCCTGTAATTATTCATGAGAATAAACTCTTTTAACCCAATCACTGCACTGTATTACTCATGAGATCACATTACAGTGGAGAATTCAAACAACATGTGACAATATGTGGAGCACGCATGAAAGCGGTTTCTGCGTGGAACGCCACGATGAGTTTAACAACGCTCGCAACGCGGATCAGAGATCATATACTGGAGTAAACATGGAGTAAGCATGTTTCAAGTTGTTAAGGACATATTTCACACACTCTAGTGCTCTTAAAGGTCCCGTTTTTCGTGGTTTTTTGAAGCTTTGATTGTGTTTATAGTGTGCAATATAACATGTGTTCATGTTTCGCGTGTAAAAAAACACAGTATTTTTCACATAATTTACTTATCTGTATACCGCTGTTTCCACTGTCATAAAAACGGGCTGATGACTTCCTTGTTCTATGAAGTCCCTCCTTCAGAAATACGTAACGAGTTCTGATTGTGCCAGCGGTTCCTGTGTTGTGATTTGACAGCAGTTTAGCGCATCTTGCCCGGAAAGGTCACGCCTCTTACCATAACGTGGAGATGCATGTGCTCAGTGTTATTGTAAACATGTCTTTAATTTTACCCTATCAATTTGAGCCGGAATCAGACCCGGTGATTGGACTGCGGGATGAAAATAACAGCGTTTCGACAACATGGCGACAAACACACTCTACAAACGCAACTCTTGTGTATTCCTGTGGGCGGAGGTTAGTCAAAAAACTGTTTTAGTGACGTCATTAAAGAAGGAAGTAGAGGGATGTAGTCCAAACTGGCCGTTCGATGTAGGCGACTTCTGTTAAATAAAATATCTCGCTTGGCATTGAACTTTGAGCTTTAAAATTTTACAGATTTTATTTTATTCTCTAACAACAACATTACACACTAACTAAAGTTTGAAACATGGGATCACGAAGAACGGGACCTTTAAAACTTTTTGAGTTATTGACTCAGGAAAAATAGAATTTTAAGCACTTTCATCTTGATAAATGTAGTTATTTGAACTTATAAAGTTTAGTTGGAATAACTTTATTAAAGTAAAGTATACCTTTTTTTTTTTTTTAGTTTTCAAAACCACAGCTCATGTTCATTTACCCTAATTTGACTTATTTCTTAGTTAAACCAAAACAAAAAAAAAATATTTAAATTGTTCTTATGTCAATTGTAAATAATTATTTTATTTCTAATGTTTTGTTGAGATCTGTTTCTGTCACAGACACGCCAGGCTCCAGCACCCTCCGATCACAGCGCACTCCCTCTCCGGAATACTAATCACCGTCACCTGCACCTCATCAGCACACTCATTACCAGCACTACTTAAGACACACTCACACACAGCCACATTGTCCGGTCTTGTTTGCATCTAAGGACTTACCTGAATGCTTACCTCAAGGACTCCTCTTGCTACTTACCTGTACTCCGTGTACCCAAGCTCTACTCCTCGTCTTCGATCTGGTGTGAAGTGTTGTCTGAAGTCATCTACTCCATTCAGCAAGTATCATTCTCCATTGTGACTGTGCAACCACAAAAGGACTGTGTCATTCTCCATATCATTCATCAGTCACGAACTTGCATCTGTTTACTCACCTGTTGTCATCCTGATACTCTGCTTGTGTTCAATAAACAACCTGTTAACCTATCTTCTGTCTCTCGACTGGTCCTATTGTAACAGTTTCATTCAAATTCATTCCTACTGCAAATAATAGTTGATCTGATGTCACTGAAACATCCACTGCAGAGATCTCAGCAGAGGATGGTTAAACAACTCCAAAAACAGCTTTACTAGCTTCATTTATTTATTTCCTTTAGTTGTGCTCCTGATCCTTGAATTTTCCAAATAAGTTTTGTTTTTTGGTTTTGGTTTCTTTAACACTGCGTTTAAAAAAAAAAAGCCAGAAATGCCAGATGCCAGCTGCTTTTCAACGATATAAACAACAAAACGTGTTTTGCTTCTTAGATCATATCTGAAACGTCATCACTGATTGTTGTTTCGTGTCTCTTCAGTTTCTACTGATCTTGTGATACTACAGTATTTGCTCCAGCAGAATGACAGTATGATATGTTGAAAAATTTGCTGGACAGTAAGTTTTGAACTACAGCATTATTCAGACACACACTGATATCAAGAATTAGCGTATAAATCTCAGCAATGGTGACAATCAACAAAAAGCTTCATGCTGCAGTGCATTCTGGGTGCACCAATCAAAACTCAACCATGTCTCCCAGCATGCATTGCGGTATGAATTGTAGTAGTTGTTTTGTCACCGTTGTTGAGGTTTGTATGATGAGTGTTGATGTCAAAGTGTGCCAATATGCCCAATTTGAAATTCCAGCGTAAAAGCTGTATTTGATATTCTCAGTTGTGTCAGTGTTAATGCATTAATGTTTTCAGCTAAATTAGTTTAGATAAAAGAATTTTTTTTCATAATTGAATAGAGCCTCAACCTTATTACTATTTTTGCTTTAAATCACTGTACAACAAGAGTTTTAATGTCAAAGCACAACTGTTCTTAATAAAACACTATTGCAGTTGGTATAAAAAAAAAAGCCAAGGGTCAAGTGCTCAACTAAAGCAAACGCTTTTCACTATAATGGTGACTTCAAAAATTGTCAATACAAAAAATCATCATTAATTAGCCTCTGTTAATTCTCAGAAACAACTTATGCAAGAAATAAAGCCAAACTTGTCTGTAATCTGCTCGGATCTTGAGAAATGTAATTGATTTGCAGGTGATGTTTCAGTGCCTGAAATCAGATCAATTATTATTTGCAGTAGAAATTAATTTAAATGGGAATAAAATTCTCAACCGAAACATGGTTGAAACATTGTAAATAAAATAATTATTTACAATTGATATAAAAGAACAATTTAAATAAAATAATTATTTATTTGGTTGAATTAATAAAATAAGCCAAATAAGGTTACATGAACATGAACTTTGGTATTGAAAACAACTGAACTGTAAGTTTAAATAACTACATTTGTCAAGTTGAAAATACTTAATATTCTAAGTAATTAAAAGTCAGTGGAAATTAGTACTTCAAAAAGTTTAGTTGAGTGAACAAAAAACATATTTTACAGGGAACGTTTGTTCTGAAAACTTAAAAAAGTAAGTTCACCTTACCTTCATAAAGGTAATCCAACTCAACTTCATAAGTTCAAAGAACATTAAATTTGGCAAGTTGAACATACTTAATATTCTACGTAAATACAACTTAACTGAGTCAGTGCAAAAAAGATAACTCAAAAAGTTAAGTTGAGTGAATGAATTTTTAGAAGAAAAAAAAAATGTTTACAGTGTGCATTACAATGTGCCCCGCTATTAAAACTATGCCATTCTATTCAGTTACTGATATAATTGGCATAATTAACTTTTATGAATTTCTGTTGAGAAACCATGGAGGGAAAAACAGGTGCATAAAGACTGAGAGGAAGAACCTGAACATTTAGAAAATATTATTTCATGAAATTTACAGCATTTGTACTGGCTTGTCTATTTATCTCGTGTTCTGTGACAGGTGTGTGTGGAGGGAGGGGAGTGTTTGTTCAGCTCTATGTTTTCCTGAATGTCTGAATGAGTTTCTTCATCTGTTTGCCTGCATTGTTTTGACCAATGCTGTATAGCTGTGTTTTGCAGTGTGTTCATTATCAAACTCCAAAATTATTTAATTTTGATTTTCTAAAGAAAGAAGTATGCACTGTTATAATGAAACAAAGCCACATATTTGTACCAGACATGTGAAATTAATGTGCAAAAAAGAAACACTCTGAACCCTAAGTAGCTTTACACAAACTGAAAAAGTTAAAAAGCATTAGGTTGTCTCCCGCTCTCCCCTAAACCATCCAGATACCTTCTTAATATTGAACAAAGGTCAGAATTTGTACATCAGGTTTTAATATTACTATTATATTTATCTCTGGATTTCATATAAAAACCTGTATTCAAACATCACAAAGTGGCTGTGGAAGCACATAATCCAAAGTAGAGAATATGATCTATTTCAATCTAAAACACCTTGACACATACCTGCAGTCGACAGAGAGCTGTGGAAATTCTGATGCTCTTCCCTGTAAAGACACTTGGACAGATAGAGAGACTATCAGAATAGGCACTGATATGGCAGAAATAAGGGGTGGAGCTAAAAGCTGATGCACAATCAGAAGTTCTGCATGATATATAAGCTGCATGTTTATTTCCTGATTGAATGATCAGAGTGAAAATGTTGACAAAACACCTGCATATACCCTTACGGATCGAAAAATATATTTAAATATACTCCAAAATATAATGTAATATATTACATAATACATTTCCATATGGGAAACTAGAGCTTATATTTTTCAATATACTGCAATATATGCATTGACCATGTATGGCTATTTAACAATACATATAACCCAGACAGCAACATATACCCCCTTTCCACCAGCACGAACCAGGTGCTAGTTCAGAGCTATAGTGCTAGTGCCAGTTCGGAGTTGGTTCAACTGACGAGCCTTCTAAGAACCAGTTTGCCTTTCCACAGGCTAGAGAGCCACCACAGAGCCAGGTCTTGCGTCACTGTATACGTCTCATATTTCACAGCAAAGCTAGCGCCGCAGCGCCAAACACAAATACACCAGGCTCGTTTGAGATGCATCGGCTTCTCGCAAAGTGATCAGCGCATGACATCAAGGGTGCTTTCACATTAGCACTTTTGGTGCGCACCCGGGTTCGATTGACGTCAGAGTTCGGTACGTTTGGATGATGTGAACACGGTCTTCTGAACTCGGGTGCGCACCCGCGAACCGTACCCGAGTCCGCTTAAAAAGGGTGGTCTGGGGTGCGGTTCAAGTGAACTCCGGTACGGTTCGCTTCTGATATGAATGCAAACGTACCAAATTGCGGAAGTGAACCGCTATTAATGCCGTATTATTTGATAAAAATGTGTGTTTGTGTGTGTGTTTCACTCACTTTCCCAACGAGCGTGACTGACGTGCTGCAAGCAGAGAGCTGTAGTGTAGCCTTTCTTATTTCTGCTCACCTTCCGTACTACAGTCGCGGCAGATAGAGGCAAGTGTCGTTATGAACAAAACCAACGGTTAAAAAACAAAAATATGAAAGTGAGGAGAGCAACGTTATGCATTTTGCCGCCCTCTCCTGCGCCGTCGTTACTAAGCAACGGAGTAAACAGCTGCTGGTTTGATGACGCAAACGAACCGCGGGTCGGACCCAAATAATATAATGTGAACACAGTCCAGTGGGGGCAGGGGGAGGGGGGAGCAATCGAACTCAGGTTCGGTCCAGGCAATCGAACCAAGTGTGAAAGCACCCCAAAGCTCCGCAAGAACGATCCAAAAGTACAAGGAGTCGTATGCCCTACAAACGCTCCCGCGGATCCGCGGCACCCGCCGAATCGGTCCGCGCTGCTCCGATGCATCTCGAACAAGCCTTCTATCAACAATCGCGGATGTTTCACTACTGTTGATGCTCATGGCTTTGCGAACCTACATCGGCATCCAAACACGGCTCGCCGTAATTTGTATATAGACGGAGATTACGATCGAGCTTCTATTAGCTCGATTAGCTGCTATTTCAAAAATGGCGGTCACAAGTTTCTTGTTGGTCACGGTAACCCCGCCCCCAGCCCCTGACGCAAGCGGTTCTTACTTCTAGCCCAGCAATGTTTTGGTGCTACTTACGAACCACTTTTTCTGGTTCGGAGCTGGTGCTTTGTGTGTCGAAAGACAAAGAACTGATTTGAAACTAGGCTCTGGCTCCGAACCAGCACTCAAACTGCCTTGGTGGAAAAGGGGTAATAGTGTGGCCCAGATCCGGCCCACATCTGGCACATGTGGATCACACGCAGACCAGATGTAGGCCGGATCTGGGCCGACACTATGTTGCTGTCAGGGAAAAATATTTAGAAATGCTAAAAATAGAATTACATCTAATATTAATAAAGTTTAATCCTTTAGTGTGCATATATATCACACATATACACACATTCACGGAATGAGTTTTCTGGGACAGAATATTTCTAGTTCCCAGCATGCTTTGCTTCTGACTGTTAAAGGAGAGTAAATGTCAAAATTAAGTGTTATTTCATGTGTTTTGCTCAATATCAATATAGGGGGAGATCTGTTAGTGCTTAATGTTGTATTATTTTGGAATTTAAAAGGTTTTCTGGTACGTGTGAGTTTTTGGGGTTACCATTGTGATGGTTGTGTACTCTTCAGTACAGTACTAGACTCTGTATAATGTAGTGCTTAAAGTTTAAAAAATAACAATAAGAAGAAAGTACACCGTCTGTGTTCCTGAGTGGTAGAAAGAAAAACATAGTGTAGTCACGAAAGACACATTCTATAGAAATACATTAGATTAAAAGTCATGTTGAGTGAAATGAAAAAAAGGAGAAATTCGTGTCCACGAACACGAATCAATAGATTAAATTTCGTGACTATATTCAACTGGGTTGGATTCTAATCATGAAAACCGAAACTTTCCAGCGCACCCATATCTCTTGTTGGCTGACCCCTCTGTGTCAGAATCCGAAGGTGAGAGATTTACAGTACATTGAAGTCTATCGGATGGCCCTCTACTTTGAAAAGTGATGCAAAGGGGGTACCTTCTGCCTCGGATGTCGACGCCAGGGGCAATGACCAAGCGTTGATACGTGAGGATGAAGGGTGAGACCGTGTTTGTGTTATCCTCTTACCTGTCAGTGGTCAATGTTATGCCTGGTACAACACAAAACCTGATGATACATGATAACTTAATAACAAAAATGAGGCACTAGAATGCTAGTGGCTAATAAGTGAAACAGCAACATATGGAACTTCCCTAAACACAGTTAATTTCTGTATTAATTTTTATCAAAATATTCAATGCTGGGTGGACCAAAGACAAATGTAAAGAGGTTTTGGTAACACTTTACAATAAGTTTGTATTAGTTAACATTAGTTAATGCATTAGTTGACATTAACTGTTTGTCTTGCTGTTTAATAATCATTTGACACATAGCTAACTGGCAGCTCCAGTACTGAAAACATTTATCTTGAAACCTGTCATGGAAACTAGCATGCATAAGCCTTAATTAAACAATTTATTCAATTAATTTTGAATTTTTACCTGTATGATATTACACTGTATCCACATAAGACCAGTGGTTTGAAGGATGGATGGATGGATGAACTGCGGGTGACATCTTTTGGTCAGACGTGGGAATTCATTCGACACGACCCTCACAGTGCATTCCCATAATGGTATATTGGGAGATATGAGGGGTGCTTCTCATTACTTATTTTTGCATCCTCGTTTACTTTCCTAATGTCTTAGCTCCACCCCTTTGCATCCACTTTGGTTTTGGACACCACTGCTAGGCCCCACATGGGTTAGCCTAGATGAAAAAAACACTCTTTAGTGTGTACACTACAGGCTGTTCAGTGTAACACTGAAACAGTGTTGGAGTTAATGAGATAATTAAGTGATTAATTAAAGCCACTGTAAAGCCAAATGAAAGTATGTGTTCTGAGTTTGCCACACTACAGAAAAACATGTTATTAACCACCCACCCAAATTTGAGTGTTTAAAAAAAAAACACCAAATAAATGAAATAAGTTGTCAAAATCATGAAAAAAGCTGTGTTCTCTGCTCTCACACGCTGGGGCGTGTCTGCTGTTGGTGCTGAAACCACGCCTACAAGAACATGCCATCTCTTAACTTATGAGCGAAACATGCTAATGCATGTAAACAAAAGAATCACCTTAAAGGGTTACAAAACTTAGTACTTAGTTACAAATTTAGTTACTGTTGACGACCTACTAATTATAACAAAAACACACAAGATAACTTACACTTACTGGTGGACGCATACTGCTGAATGTCCCGCGACGGGTCTCAAAAATGGTGACATGCTTCATGCCGCACTGCATTCTGGATGCATCATGCAAAACTCATCCATGGCCCCCAGAATGCATTGTAGCATTAATCATGTCACCATTCTTGAGGTTCTGATTCTTGATGTCTGTGTGTAAGTAAATCTTGCAACAGTTCAAAGAGCTTAGTGTGTGGTGTGTTTTAAAAGTCACTCATATATTCTGTTTAAAGCTGTGTTGGATCTTTTTTTAGAATCACAATAAAACAGTTAATAAGTAAAGTAAAGTTAATAAGACATTACTCATATTGAACAACACAACGATTTGGAATCCCTCTAAAATCCCCCACCCAAACTATAACCATATTTTAAAAATTCATAAATGTTTAATTGAAAGATTCACGTTTTACATTTGAAATGAATGATCAAACATTATTTGCAAGGCAATTTTATTGATACAGCACATTTCATACACAATGGTAATTCAATGCTTTACATCAAAAGGAATTTAAAAAAAAACTAAAGATAATCACAACAAATATATATATATATATATATATATATGTGTGTGTGTGTGTGTGTGTGTGTGTGTGTTATATTTGATCAATTAAAAGCTTTTTAATTAGTAACAGTGCAGAACTTTAAATATTTCTGATTTTCCATATATTTTCAATTTTCCATAATATTTGTTATAAAGTTGTAAAAAACCTACAAGTTTGCAGACAACAGAGTTTGCAGATCAACGTCATTGTGATGTGTGTGGAATGTCTAAAAGGACTCTATATACTTAGTTTAGTTGGATAGCTCTTGAAATTTATGGCATTAAATTTTCTCAAAGCTATATGCAGCTCTGCCACTAGAGGGAGAAAGATCCTGAATGAATTCTCATAAAAAACACATTTTGAAAGCATTATGGTGTTTGAGCTCACACAAGTCACTTTCAAAGCCAAGCAGCTTTCTGAGAAATTTGGAAAGTGAAAATGTGACTGCACATTTAGTGTGCTTCCATGATTAAACATTAGATGGCATACTAGCTTCTAAATAGTAGCAACATCACCTGTCCTCACTGCCTGGATGAATATATCAGTGTTACATCATTGTACTTCACTTGCAATAGTTCTGTCAGGACCACTATCGTCAAATATGATTGATAATTGCATAGAGTTTGTACTGGCAGCATGGTTCTGTTCTGGGCAAGAACTCCCTGCGCATCCATGTAGCCTATATGGATTAGAGCAGGGAGAGCAGCAATAACCCCCCTTAGGGTAAATAGAACAAAACCAACATAAATGTGCAGATAGGCCTATCATTAATGTCAATCATTTAACATGTACACATAATTCAAGAATTAGTCTGATTCAGGGGAATCAGAAGGCCAAAGCTGGGGATAGAGGAGGGTAATTAGCTCCTGAGAAATGTGATAGCTGCTGATAATACTGAGGAGCTTATATATGGGTGCTGTGATAGGCATCGCATTCCTATAGTTAGACGTAAGTCACCTGGGAGTCAGCTGATGTGAGCTTGACTGACGTGACCTGCCAGAATTGACGCTAACGCTGGATAATTATTATACTACTTTATAGAAATGTCATTAAGGAGTGCTTTATAGAATGGAAGGATTTATTAGATGGTCCTTTAGCAGAGGTGTAAAGTCCAGGGGTCAGAAAGTAAAAGTCCTGCCATATTTTTAGTCCACCCACAGAAGCAGTGTTAAAGTTAATGAGATAATTAAGTGATTAATTTAGTGATGATTGACCATTATTGAAGACACTTGATGATAACAAGCAGAATCACCAAAGGAGAAAATCACCATGATAACCAGACAGTCACCATCATGGATATCAGGGTTTGCTTTAGTTGAGCTCTTGATCCTTGACTTTTTAATATTAGATTTTATTTGAACTGTTGTAACAACCAGACAAGCAAAGAGAAAAGATGATCAAGTGGTGTTGATTATGTTTTCACATGATCATTATTTGATCTGAATCACTGAACTCATTTAGAGCCCAATCTCTGAGTTAGATTTACATTATTGATTACAGCAGTACTGTGATTCTACAGCAGAAGATCAGCTTTATCAATATAATCTGAAGGATTTCACAAAAATTGGTCTGATCAAAAAAAAAAAAAAAAAAAAAAAAAAAAACTTTCTTTTAGGCACACACAGACATCAAGAGTTTTGATAAACAGATCAACTCTAAACATTAGAAAACAAGCTACTAAAAAGTCACATAAAAACAGAAAAAAATAAAATAAAAATAGTGACAATAAAGAAATTACTAAGACAATTAAACTCATAATTTATTCATGCAGCAATGCATGATTGGAGCCATGGATGAATTTTGATTGGTGGCTCCCAGAATGCACTGCAACATGCTTTTTGATGGTCACCACTGTTGAGATTCATACGCTGATTCTTGATGTCTGTGTGTGCCTAAAAGAAAGATTTTTTTTTATAATCAGAACAACTTTTGAGAAATCCTTCAGATTATATTGATAAAGCTGATCTTCTGCTGTATAATCACAGTGCTGCTGTAATCAATAATGTAAATCTAACTCAGAGATTGAGCTCTAAATGAGTTCAGTGATCCAGATCAAATAATGATCATGTGAAAACATAACCAACACCACCTGATCATCTTTTCTCTTTGCTTGTCTGGTTGTTACAACAGTTCAAATAAAATCTAATAAAAAGTCAAGGGTCAAGAGCCCAACTAAAACAAACACTCATGTCCATGATGGTGGCTTAAAAATTTTGATTTTCTCCTTTGGTGATTCTGCTTGTTATCATCAGGTGTCTTCAATAATGGTCAATCATCACTCAATTAATCACTTCATTATCTCATTAACTTTAACACCGCTTCAGTGGGTAGAAGAAAAAATATGGCAGGACTTTTACTTTCTGACTCCTGGACTATACACCTCTGATTCATATTAGATTTTGTTTTGTAACTGATTTATATCAGGTGGTGTTGGTTATGTTTTCACATAATCATTATTTGACCTGAATCACTGAACTCATTTAATGCACTGCTAGACCTTGCTGTAGAAAAACAACCAAATTCTGACAGTAACAAACCATTTTACATTAAAATGGTAATATACTGTATAAAACAATGCATTCTGGGTAATATTTGTCATTTCTGAGAAAACACCCTACAGGAATATACTGTGAGTTAACATCGCTCAAAGTCGACACTCAGAGGCTGTGTTCTAAATCACATCCTATACCCTCATTCACTATTCCCTACATTAGTTCACTAATATAGTCCACTTGACAGAGTGAATGAAAAGAAGAGAGTGAATTCAGACACTGATGAACACCTGATAATCAGAATCACTGAAGGACAGAGAAACAAGACCAGAAAAAAGAGGCCGCAGAAACACAAGAACTACAACTGACTTCAGCCACACTGAGTATCAAACCGGTTTACAAACCCGTTTGACATTATTTCTTTCATACATGTACAGAAGTTCTTGTTGAGAATGAACAGATATGAATGTTGATGTTTTATTGAAAATAAAAGTTTATTGAAGTTTGCAGTCACTATCGTAGTGACCAGTGTCTGCTTTAATTGGGCTCTTGACTCTTTTACATTAACTTTCTCTGGCTGCTGTAACTGACCCAGACAGCAACATAGTGTCGGCCCAGATCCAGCCCATATCTGGTCCACATGTAATCCATATTTACCAGATGTGTACTGGATCTGGGCCACACTATGTTGCTGTCTGGGGAGTGTTTATAAAACACATTTGTTATGGCAGGAAAAAGCCAGCATGAAGATGATCAGGTTTTTTGGCTGTTGTGATGATGCTGTAATCATCTTGGACTTGTTTAATTCACTGATCTCTTTCTGTGTTTAGTCTTTGATATTTTTATATTTATTAATATCGTACTATATCAGTTAGAGTTGTGACGTTCGCGAACGAACCGATTCTTTTGAACGGCTCATAAACATGAACGATGGGAGCCAAGTCGCGGCTGGAGGGGAGCCGTTCTTTCTGTCGTTCTTTTTTCCTATGCGTGTTTCACACAGATGCACACAAATGAGCTCCTCCGCGAGACAGAACAGTTATAGGGGGAGGGGCGCACCCAGCGCAGGCCAACCCTTTATAGCGTGATGATATTAGTTAGTTGTGCACGCATCCTTCACGTGAGTACTCCAGTGGAAAAAAACCCTGTGTTCCTCTGTCATTGGGTAGGAGCGGAGCCATTTCCATTTTATTTATTCTAATTTTATCTACTTTAAATATTTTTTGTTTTCTATCAAAATGTTCTTGTGTGATAACAATGTTCTTGTGTGGAAGTGTTTGTAGTAAAAGCTGTTTTGCACAGAAATTCATTGCAGTCGGCTTTGTTTTTGATGTTTATTTGTGAGTAGGTATTGTATGAATAACATAAGTCAACGTAGCTTTACACACACACACACACACACACACTTTGTACTAAAGGTAAATCCAAAATAGTGATGTCACTGTCTAAGCAGAGGGATTTGTGCAACCCTATGGAATATAGTCCACACATGACAAATGAGGTAATAATCAATATTTCAGAATAATTCAAACTCAGATATTGGTGTGTGATATCCGAGTTTTAATTATTTGACTACAAATCTCACCTCATCATTCCTCCCAGTGATTATTTCCAGGATAAACTGAGATGCCCCCAAGCTGGCTTCTTAAAACTGACTAAATATTTAAAAAGAGCCAAAAGAGCCGTTCTTTTGAATGGCTCTTTGAAAGGAACGGATCGCGAAGATCTAGATCCCCTCAAAGAGCCATAAATCCCATCACTAATATCAGTGATTCAACAGCATAAGAACCAGCAACATATCAGCAATCAGTTATTTAGGAGAATATCCCAGGTGAAAAAGAATTCTATTAAAAATATACTTTAATAAAGTGTACTAAGTATATTTTCTACATTTTGTACTATTTTCGTCAAATCCAAGTATAGTTAAGTGTATTCAATTATGTATTAACTTCAACTTAACATATATTTAACTACACTTCTAGTGTAAATTGTATACTAAAATGGAACAACTTTTTTTAAACTTCAAGTGCACTAAAATACACTAATGAAAATCAAGATTCATGAGCAATTAAGCACACTTAGAGTACAATTGCATTGTATTTCCATTCTAATGGAAATACACTTAAAAAGGCATTGCAGTGCAAATTATATTGTGTTTAAGTACATTTTGTGCATACTGCTATCATACTTATAATTACTATAAACAGTTAATTTAGTATGCCTCTGTAACATTTCAAGTGATCTACAAATGCACTTCCTAACTATATTTAGTGCTTTTAAAGTGTCCCACTATGACAATAATAATGTTTTTGAAGTGAAGTTCAATTACAACCTAAACATCATAGACACATACTTTCAGTGCAATGTTATTATAGTGTAAGGTAGAAACAAATTGAAAGTACATTTCATTTGTAATTTTATCCCCATTTTGTTATACTTAAGCATGAATGTTGGTATTACACTACAAGTGTATTACATTAATTCAGCTCAAGTACATTAAATCAACAGATTACAAATTGCATTTCAGAAAAGGATCTTTATTATTAACACAAAAGTAACACACAAAAGCAGATATTGGCAAAAGGAAGAACTTTGAACAGTCGACTTTCTCTGAAATGCCGGGAACAGAACAATGGCAAACAACTTACTACACATGCATATCTACAGGTGCTGGTCATATAATTAGAATATCGTGAAAAAGTTCATTTTTTCATTGTAAATTATTTAAAAAAATGAAACTTTCATTTATACTAGATTCCCTACATGTAAAGTAAAACATTTCAAAAGTTTTTTTTTAATTTGTTGATTAGAGCGTACAGCTCATGAAAGTCCAAAATCCAGTATCTCAAAATATTAGAATATTTACATTTGAGTTTCATTAAATGACCATCCCTACAGTATAAATTCTGGGTATCTCTTGTTCTTTGAAACCACACTAATGGGGAAGACTGCTGACTTGGCAATGGTCCAGGAGACAATCATTGACACCCTCCACAGAGAGAGTAAGTCACAGATGGTCATTACTGAATGTGGTGGCTGTTTACAGAGTGATGTATCAAAGCATATTAAATGCAAAGTTGACTAGAAGGAAGAAATTGGGTAAGCAAAGGTGCACACGCAACAGGGATGACCGCAAGCTTGAGAAGACTGTCAAGTAAAGCTGATTCAGACACTTGGGAGAGCTTCACAATGAGTCGAATGAAGCCGGAGTCAGCGCATCAAGAGTCACCACACTCAGACATCTTCAGGAAAAGGACTACCAAGCCACTTCTGAAACAGAAACAACGTCAGAAGCATCTTACCTGGGCTAAGGAGAAAAAGAACTGGACAGTGAACAGTGGTCGAAAGTCCTCTTTTCAGATAAAATTAAATTTTGCATTTCATGTTGAAATCATGGTCCCAGAGTCTGAAGGAAGACTGGAGAGGCACAGAATCCAAGCTGCTTGAAGTCTAGTGGGAAGTTTCTGAAGTCAGTAATGATTTGGGGGGCCGTGACGTCTGCTGGTGTTGGTCCATTGTGTTTTATCAAGTGCAAAGTCAATGCAGCCATCTTCCAGGAGATTTTGGAGCACTTTATGCTTCCATCTGCTGATAAGCTTTATGGAGATGCTGATTTCCTTTTCCAGCAGGACTTTAGCACCTGCTAACAGTGCAACAACCACTTCCAAGTGGTTTGCTGACCATGATATTACTGTGTTTTATTGGCCAGCCAACATGCCTGACCTGAATCTATGGGATATTTTTAAGAGAAAGATGAGAAACAGTCGATCCAACAATATACAGATGATCTGAAGGCTCAATAGTGCCTCAGCAGTGCCACAGGCTGATCAATTCCATGCCACACTTCACTGATGCTGTAATTTGTGCTAGGAGCAAGTCATTTGCTGAAATATGTGCTGCCGACCAAGTATTGAGTGTACAAATGAACATACTTTAAAGAACTTGAACTTTTCTGTTTTGAAAATCCATTTTTTGATTGATCTTAGGAAATATTCTAATATTTTGAGATACTGGATTTTGGACTTTCATGAGCTGTACGCTCTAATCATCAAAATAAAAAAAATAAAAAAAAAAACTTTTGAAATGTTTTACTTTACATGTAGGGAATCTAGAATATATGAAAGTTTCATTTTTAAAAATAATTTACAATAAAAAAAATGAACTTTTTCACGATATTCTAATTATATGACCAGCACCTGTAGCTCTGACTTGAGTTACTAGAGGCCTTGTAGCTCTCTTTGTTGCACTTCCTGCGTAGAAGGGCCCAGATCTCTGCCACCTCGGTGTTGGGGAATCGCTCCCTCACTGCATCTGTGAAAACAGGAAAGAGACATGGGGATGAATTAAAACAGGATAGACAATGTATAACATTGAAATACAATCATTGATTATAATGGATTTGTCAATCAATCATGACAATGGATTTGGATTCATAACTATGACATTACTGTACCTAAAATTGCGTTGGTTTTTTCTGGCTCAAGCTGCTCCTTCAGCTTGCCTTTTTTCCTTTCCCTGTGAGGGTTGCCTATAAACGCAACATGTCACTTGTGGTCACAGTATTGGTACCTGCGCCAATTTGCCAGAGGCCTTGTAGTTATATCCGTACCAGGGCTGGGATGAACAAAGTTTCACGTGGAGCATTCTGAGATATTTTTTTTGCTGAATTACCGCGGAGTGCGAGTTGTGCTAAAAAATAAACTGCCGGGATAATCACACAGCGCTTGCCGTAGGCTACACGTCCAATAATGACATGTCCGATTCGCGAACTAATGACTCATTTGAACTGATTCACTTAAATGAATAGTTAAAACAACTGATCTGTCCAACACTGAACTCATGAGACGTCTGAATCGGTGTATAACAAATCGGTACACTTTACAATAATGTTCCATTTATTAAATTCTAGTTACCTACATTAGTATTTTTTTTTAAGAAAAAGGTGAGTGGCAGAGTGTACTACTATACATTGTTGTTATTTTTATGTGAATGAAGAATTAAAAGATGCACTTTTTTTCAGTAAGCTTAAAGCTATGCGTGTGTCTCAATCAGCTCCCTAGTTCAGTAGTCAGGGCACTGATCAGGGTATCAGCCACATTCACTTTCATTACTGATTAACGACCTAGGGAGCTAAGGAGCTGATTGAGACACAGGGTATGTGTTTTCAACAAATGTTAAATTCTGTTGGTTCAGGAAGGACACCATGACAGGCTGCTGGCTCCCACTGTCGCTGTTAATTTTTATTTATTTTTTGTTGGAAAAGCACTTAAATAGCTTAAAGCCCTCAAGTTTACATTGGTTACTGTATTCTTTCAATTGCTCTAAACAAGTATTTTGGGTGACCTTTTTTTTATTGAATGACATCAATTTGTTATTTTCATCTGAAAGAAGAATTACAAGATGCACTTTTTTATTAGTAAGCTAGGCCTATGTGTTTAAGGCTTCAAGGTTTTATCAAACGCTACCTCTGACTAAGAATGCATTACTTTGCACTTGTATAGTCTTTTATTTTGGACTTTTTACAAATTGGTAATAGTCAATTAATGGGGAGATTATCGATAATCGAATCAAACCGAAATAGAATCGGACTGAAAAAAACAAAAACAAAAAAGAGTCGTTAGATTAATCGATGCACCGAAAAATAATCGCTAAATTAATCGTAAAAAAAAAAAAATTATCGTTTATCCCAGCCCTAATCCAACCCACTGTCACTTTTACCATATTGCTTAATCAGTGAAATTCAAACAAGAAGTATTAACAGTAGTCAATGACGGCAAAAATGGCAGAGTTAAGTGGATTTTCAAATTTGTAATCTGGGAAGTCAGGTCTGTATTCCAAGACATAACGTGAACATGCATGTTCTTCAAATTAAAGGGTTAGTTCACCCAAATAGCAAAATTATGTCATTAATAACTTACCCTCATGTTGTTCCAAACCCGTAAGACCTCCGTTTATCTTTGGAACAAAGTTTATTTTAGATTTAGTCCGAGAGCTCTCTGTGTGTCCAGAACCGATATAAAGTTGGTTTGACATTGGACGTTTGACATTCGTCAGAGATTCAACTTCGAAAATACTTCAATAGATCAATAACGATTCAGTATAAGAACAAAAAACAAGTTGTGTTCGAATTGTTTGAAAAAGTAGAAGAGGACACACAATGTAGTTTATGTGTTTAATCTGCATTGCTGTATCAGAAACCTATTCATTTTGTAATGTAAAATAGCAGATAGGGACCGTCTACAAAGTACAAAACGAAGAGGAAATACGCTCAATTTTTCCATCCATATACTTTACTCTTGGGAAAAAGGCGATCAAACTGTGTACACAAAACTTTGAAACATACACACACTCAGTCTCACCTGGTAAAAGACTGTAAATGTTACATATTGGAAAGAATAAAAGTAGTGGTAATAGCAATGTTATTAAGAAAAAGAAGTTTTACATTTTGAGGAAAAACCATAATATTCAATCCCAAATTCAAATAGTGTGATCTATTACTATGTCCTAAAAGAACTGCTTTCAGTTGGTTTTACTATCATAAGTGATGCAAAAGCAATGCTATTGAGATTCAGATGTGATAATACATTTGTATAAAATACATATAGACTAATTTTTCAAATATAGATGTTGTGTGTTGTTGCTGGATCCTAGAAGAACATTTTAAGGTTGGTTTCATCCAGGAAACAATAGCATAACATGTGTTATTGAAAGCAACAATTGAGAAAAATCCCGCAAAGCCTCCTAAAGACTGAGCGTTATTACTGCCCCCTAGAGGAACATGAGGCAATTGTTCTAAATTGTTATTCAAAATTTAAATAAATTCATTTAAATTCATACAGTGTTCAATCTCAACTTCACAGGGTGTGTCCTGTTACCTGGACCTAAAAGAACATTTTGGTTTTGGTTTTATCCACGGAACTGCAGCAGAAAGCATGTTATTGAAAATAAAGATAATACATAAATGAATTAAAAATAAATGCAATGCTCTGTTTCAACTTCAAAGGGCGTGTCTAGTCTCTGGTTCCTAGAAGAATAATTTGATGTTGGTTTTACTGTCAAAAGTGATGCTGAAGGCATGCTATTGAAACACAATAATTGCGAAAAATCTCACAAAGCCTCCTAAAGACTGAGCGTTATTACTGCCCCTAGAGGAGCATGATGAAGTTGTTCTGACTGAGTTTGACATTCAAAATTTAAATAAATTAATGTAAATTCATACAGTGTTCAATCTCAACTTCACAGGGTGTGTCCTGTTACCTGGACCTAAAAGAACATTTCCATGCAGGTTTTTCTCTCATTTGTAAATCAGGGTAAATGCTATTGAATTAAATTCAAATCTGATAATAAATTCATTTAAAATACATACAGTTTTCTATGTCAACTTCAAATGTTGTGTGTTGTTGCTGGCTCCTAGAAGAACATTTTTATGTTGCTTTTAGTCACAGAACTGTAGCACAAGGCGAGCTATTGATATTCAAAGAAAGACATGAGCTCAGTGAAAATAAATAAAGTGTTCTAACTCGCATTCAAATGCTGTGTGTCTGTACTGGTTTCTAGAAGAACATTTTAAGGTTGGTTTCATCCAGGAAACAATAGCATAACATGTGTTATTGAAAGCAACAATTGAGAAAAATCTCGCAAAGCCGCCTAAAGACTGAGCGTTATTACTGCCCCCTAGAGGAACATGATGAAGTTGTTCTAACTGAGTTTGATATTCAAAATTTAAATAAATTCATTTAAATTCATACAGTGTTCAATCTCTGCTTCACAGGGTGTGTCCTGTTACCTGGACCTAAAAGAACATTTCCATGCAGGTTTTTATCTCATTTGTAAATCAGGGTAAATGCTATTGAATTAAATTCAAATCTTATAATAAATTCACTTAAAATACATACAGTTTTCTATCTCAACTTCAAATGTTGTGTGTTGTTGCTGGCTCCTAGAAGAACATTTTAAGGGTGGTTTCATTCACAGAACTGTAGCACAAGGCGAGCTATTGATATTCAAAGAAAGACATAAGCTCAACTCAACTCAACTTGTATTCTAACTCAACTTTAAATGCTGTGTGTCGTTATTGGTTCCTAGAAGAACATTTTAAGGTTGGTTTCATCCAGGAAACAATAGCATAACATGTGTTATTGAAAGCAACAATTGAGAAAAATCTCGCAAAGCCTCCTAAAGACTGAGCGTTATTACTGCCCCCTAGAGGAACATGAGGCAATTGTTCTAACTGAGTTTGACATTCAAAATGTAAATAAATTCATTTAAATTCATACAGTGTTTAATCTCTGCTTCCCAGGGTGTGTCCTGTTACCTGGACCTAAAAGAACATTTTGGTTTTGGTTTTATCCACGGAACTGCAGCAGAAAACATGTTATTGAAAATAAAGATAATACATAAATGAATTAAAAATAAATGCAATGCTCTGTTTCAACTTCAAAGGGCGTGTCTAGTCTCTGGTTCCTAGAAGAATAATTTGATGTTGGTTTTACTGTCAAAAGTGATGCTGAAGGCATGCTATTGAAACACAATAATTGCGAAAAATCTCACAAAGCCTCCTAAAGACTGAGCGTTATTACTGCCCCCTAGAGGAGCATGATGCAGTTGTTCTGACTGAGTTTGATATTCAAACGATTAATAAATTTATTTCAAGATCATACAGTGTTCAATCTCTGCTTCACCGGTTGTGTCTTGTTACTTAGACCCATAACAACATTTCTATTCATATATTTATGTCATTTGTAATTCAGGTTAAATACTATTGAATTAAATTCAAGCCTGTTTAATTCATTTTAACTAAAATTAACAAAGCTTATTAGCGATTTAAAACACGTTTTAATCCAACAAAGCAAACATGCTTTACAAATAATTTAAATCAATATTTACATGGTATAACAGTAGTAAAAATATATCTCTTACAACTCACATCTATGCCCTGTGACAGAGCAATAACCAGGTGGTCACCCATACCGCAATTGGTGAAAGAGCTGTTTACCTCATCCCAAGCGTAGGTTTAATTTTGTTGGTGTAACTTAATGCTTTCTAAATGTTAAATAACACTTTTACTTCAGTACAATAAATTAATTTTAGATGTAACCACATAAGATGTAAACACATTATTTTTTTGCTGTGTGAGTTATGTGTGTTTGTGTGTGAACATTGCATGTGGGGAAATATGCGATTATTTAATTGGATAATAACATTGTTTTTTTAAAAAACAAATAAACAAAAAAGTTTTCTGCTATAATTCTGTGACTAAAACCTTTTCTTTTTCTTCTTATTTTTTTTTTTTTTTTGAGCCAGCAACAACACACACCCTTTGGAATTTAGATGGAAAACTGTATTTTAAATTAATTTCTCAACAGGCTTGAATTTAATTCAATACCATTTATCCTGAATTACAAATGACATAAATATATGAATGAAAATGTTATTTTAGGTCCAAGTAACAAGACACAACATGTGAAGCAGAGATTGAACACTGTATGATTTTGAAATAAATGTATTAAACGTTTGAATATCAAACTCAGTTAGAACAATTGCCTCATGTTCCTCTAGGGGGCAGTAATAACGCTCAGTCTTTAGGAGGCTTTGCGAGATTTTTCTCAATTGTTGCTTTCAATAACACATGTTATGCTATTGTTTCCTGGATGAAACCAACCTTAAAATGTTCTTCTAGGAACCAATAACGACACACAGCATTTAAAGTTGAGTTAGAATACAAGTTGAGTTGAGTTGAGCTTATGTCTTTCTTTGAATATCAATAGCTCGCCTTGTGCTACAGTTCTGTGAATGAAACCACCCTTAAAATGTTCTTCTAGGAGCCAGCAACAACACACAACATTTGAAATTGAGATAGAAAACTGTATGTATTTTAAGTGAATTTATTATCAGATTTGAATTTAATTCAATAGCATTTACCCTGATTTACAAATGAGAGAAAAACCTGCATGGAAATGTTCTTTTAGGTCCAGGTAACAGGACACACCCTGTGAAGCAGAGATTGAACACTGTATGAATTTAAATGAATTTATTTAAATTTTGAATATCAAACTCAGTTAGAACAACTTCATCATGTTCCTCTAGGGGGCAGTAATAACGCTCAGTCTTTAGGAGGCTTTGCGAGATTTTTCTCAATTGTTGCTTTCAATAACACATGTTATGCTATTGTTTCCTGGATGAAACCAACCTTAAAATGTTCTTCTAGAAACCAGTACAGACACACAGCATTTGAATGCGAGTTAGAACACTTTATTTATTTTCACTGAGCTCATGTCTTTCTTTGAATATCAATAGCTCGCCTTGTGCTACAGTTCTGTGACTAAAAGCAACATAAAAATGTTCTTCTAGGAGCCAGCAACAACACACAACATTTGAAGTTGACATAGAAAACTGTATGTATTTTAAATGAATTTATTATCAGATTTGAATTTAATTCAATAGCATTTACCCTGATTTACAAATGAGAGAAAAACCTGCATGGAAATGTTCTTTTAGGTCCAGGTAACAGGACACACCCTGTGAAGTTAAGATTGAACACTGTATGAATTTACATTAATTTATTTAAATTTTGAATGTCGAACTCAGTCAGAACAACTTCATCATGCTCCTCTAGGGGGCAGTAATAACGCTCAGTCTTTAGGAGGCTTTGCGAGATTTTTCACAATTACTGCGTTTCAATAGCATGCCTTCAGCATCACTTTTGACAGTAAAACCATCAGAAAAACATTTTTCAATGCCACTGTAACATTGGGCTTGCTTGGCTGGAGCTAAATTCTTATATTTAGCTTAGTGATATCAGTAAAGTTGCATAATAGCTTTTTCAAATTTTCTTTCATAATTGATAAACTACATGCTACATCAATCTTGATATTGAACTGAACTGAATTAACTTGAGCTTAAGCAAAGTTATGTCCAAAAGATTTCTTTTCAATGTCTTTGTCACAAAAGTTGTACAATGAAAAGATGTCCACTGAGGAGCCAGAATGAAAATTTTTATCTTCTGAATGTTGTGATGGAAATATTTTATGTCAACATGAAATGTACAGAAAATGCAGACTAAGAATGCTCAGGTCAAAGACCAGTCACATGATAAGCTTAGATCATTACAAACCAATCACCAGAACAAATCACAGTGATGAAGACATTGATTTTTACTCAACTGTAAGACTTAAATGTGCATGTATCTTTCTATTCATTGAGACTCACTTGGTTGTTGTGACCAGTGATCTCCCGGCCGTAAATAAAACTTCATTTCTACAAAGAGCAACTTGGAAGTCGTGTCAGGTATATGCTGCGCAGCTGAGGAACAGAAGTACTAAAGATATGCTCAAAAGACCACAGCAGAGACAGTGATAGTGTTGGAAGACTATAGAGTCGCCCTCGGGGTGAGGCTGTAATACTCTGAGTTAGTATTAATGATCCTGTGTCGGACCAGCGTACACCTGAGAAGGACGGTGAGAGTGTATAGATGCTAAAGACCTGTGTGCTCATGTGTGATTGAGGTAGTGATAGTAGCTTCTTGACGGGACGCCGTCACCTTACTTTGGGAAGGGTATTAGAAGTATTCGAGAAGGGAATTACCTCGAGATACTGTAGTATTATGTTGTATTATATTCGAGACGGGAATTACCTCGAAGGTACTATGGTATTGTAGTATTGTATTGTATTATATTCGGGATGGGAATTACCTCGAAGGTACTGTAGTACTGTATTGGTACTGAGTATTATATATATTATATTGACAACTGGAGGTTGTTTGAATTGTCAGTGGTGAAGTCAGATTTGTATTGAGAATTTCCACGACAATGTCCAATATAGACGTTCGTTGGATCTCTGTACAAGGTTTAAAAAAAAAGAGCCATGGATCCATCCATAGACAGTAAAACACATGTTCACACCTTTAGACAACTTAGCATCTGTAATTCACACATCTTTGGATCAGTTGGGACTCGAACCGCAGGAACCTTCTTGTTGTGAGGAGACAGTGTTTTCCACTGAGACACTTGTTCTGCCCTTAGACACATTCATAAAATTCACATACTTATAGAATAATTACTTAAAAATTATACTATATATATTTAAACTATACACTGTTAAAAAATTACTGTAAATTTTACAGTAAAATACTGGCAGCAGGGTTGCCAGCCAGTTACTGTAATTTTTACAGTAGTGTTTCTGTAATTTAATTTACAGAATTTTACTGTAATCGAGAATACAGTAAAATTCTGTAAATTAAATTACAGAAACACTACTGTAAAAATTACAGTAACTGGCTGGCAACCCTGCTGCCAGTATTTTACTGTAAAATTTACAGTAATTTATATATTTTGTATACTGCATTTTTACAAAAAAATATATTGTATACTGCATTTAACATACTTCTTTAAATAGCAAATACACACATTCAAGTAGTTTAGTCAAGTAGAATATGTAAAATGCAGTATACAATATATTTTCCCTATTGCTTACTTAATGACTGGGAGCTGAATTTTAAATTTAATCTATTAACTGCATAAACTTTAAACAAATTTTAACTGCATAAAGTGTTGTATAATGCATAACTTAATTCACCCCCCTCCCAAAAAAAAAAAAAAAAAGATATTTGATGCTTCTTAATCTTGAAAAACAGGTCAAAATGTAATAAATATATCTTTCAAATTTACATAAAAAAATGCCATAAAAGGTGTATTATTTTGAATTTATTTTTTATTTAGAAAATCATTTTATTTTTTAAAGGGACAAAATTTTGTCATGAAAATGTTTTTAAATTACTTATTGGCCATCATGGCCCTTCACACAAAGAAATACAATTATAACTATAACTTGACCAACAGGGTCATATAAAAACATTTCTTAAAACCCACATCACTTTTATCACTTCATGAACATACCAACATGGCCAAACAACAAGTCCAACAAACTTGCGATCAAAAAAGAACAATTCTGCTCCAGATGATGTTCCATCCCAGGATTCAAAGATAGGCTAGAAATATTGAAAGGAACAAAGAGGACAATACATTAGATATATTACAAAACATAATACTTTAAGGGTGCGTTCACACTTGTAGTTCGGTTTGTTTGGTTCATTTGGTCCGGACCAAAGAAGAAAAAAAAACATTTAGTCCTGGTCCGGTTAGCGTTCAGATTGGCAATTTTATCACCGAACCAAAAGATACCGAACCTAAAGGCACAGGGATACATTCACAACGTGATTGGTCGGATTTTATGACGTATTGCCTATTTTGAGACGGAACTTACCGAACATCCAAAACAATGCTGTTTGCCGAGGTAAACGCACTCGTTGTGTGTGCGTAGCGGGGCGTAGCCTGCATGTGATGGTATTTTGGCCAGTTGGGAACTCGTGAAGAGCTTATAAAATGTGTAAAGTAGTCAAAACACCGGCAGGAATCCATCCGTCACACACACAAACGATCTGCTGTGTGGAGATGCGCGTCTGATGCCTGTGATGAGAAAACTCGCGTCTATGACGAGAAAAAACGACATGCGTGAGGATTCTGTCCTTTTTAGGGTCTCATCTTCCTGTTTTTGGTTCGGTTACATGTCTTTGGTCCGTGTTGCGTTCATATATCATTCGAACCGCACCAGAGTTCGTTTGGAAGCGGACCGAGACCCATCTTTTCAGCGGTCTCGGTCCGCTTGTTTGGTGCGCACCAGGGTTCGGATGGCAGCGTTCACATATGTTCAAATGAACCGCACTAACCGAGCAACCGCACCAGGGTTCGTTTTAATCGAACCAAACATGACAAGTGTGAACGCACCCTAAGAGACTGATAGAGGGATGATAGATACAGTCAGATACAGATATAGAATAATAAAAGTATATAATAAAAGGAAAAATAGATCTTGGTGTGTGTGTGTATTTCTTACATTTCAGAAATTCCACTGAAAATCTATCACTTTGCACAGAAGAGTGTCCACATGTAGGTTGAACGCAACCCGTTTCTTCTGAACAGTCTGCCTGTTGTTTTAGATGGCACTTTTCCTTTCGTCTTTGTTCCTCTCTCCAGATAAATACCTACAAAGTGCATAAAGGATCAGGAATTCAGATTGGTTTTAGCTTTTGAGGCATGTAATCATGTTTATGAAATTATACCATGTGGTAGAGCAGTATTAGCCTACAACTCCAGTCCTGAATACTTACCTCCCAGAAAGTTTTAGATGTCCCACTAATCAACACCTTATTTAACTAATTTGTTTGCCAGGGTCAAATAGAGAGACATCTAAAACATTCACCCTAAAAAATAAATGTCTAATCTAGTTGAGAAACAAATAGTTTGTAGTTGTGTTAAAGGCCTCAATAGATATAAAATGTACATCTAAAAGACAAGTACAGGATGATCAGTTTATTCATATCTGTAATAGCACATTTCATTTCAAGTTAAAAAAAATTTGTTTTCGTAATGGTACGTTAATACATTAACTATACAAGGCAAACTGAAATCAAACAGAGATGTTAAAGTGTTTGTATTACCTTAAGTTAGCAAATGTCCACAAATACATCACATTGGTTACGTTAACAGCATGAAGCAGCACCATTTTGCGTGACACATCCTCCGTGAGCGGCCTGATCGCGTCGCGAGGCTTTTTCGTTTCGGCCCGTGTTAACAGATGACTGTCTGCCTGTACAAATGTGATTTAACGTTACGCCATAAAATAATCACGACCAAGTGCGCTGATGAACACGAAGTTCTCGTGAATTCCAACTGTTTCTAATTATTAATTTTCGGCCCACAGCCGCTATGCTAAAGCGCCGGGGAATGTGTGAGATCCTACCGCGACCGCGCTGAGGAAAACCCCGCGCAAGTCTGCTTCGCGCCCCGCGGACGGAGGATGCGTCAATCCGGGGTTACCAATATGAATCGCGAATGTAAATACATACATGTTTACCAAAGACTGAGGGGGAAATGAAATAATAAGTCACTTACCACAGTTGTAAATCACTCCTCTTGCTGCTACTCGAATCTTGACCGTTGGAGATCCCACAATGCCTCTGTATATTTGAAATTTACAGCAATATTCTGTAAATTTGATTCAAACCGCCACGCCCCCGGAATTCATTGCAATTTACAGCAATATGCTGTATTATTAAAATACAGCCATCGGCTGTAAAATATTGCTGTAATTTTTACAGCAATTCATTACAGTGTATATATTTCAGACTTTTTTCATGTTTGTATATAAAATAAAATAAAAAACATTTACAGGTACAAAACTCTGTTTGGATAGATGCTCAAATGTACAACATACACAGTAAAATCCTCAGTGAACACTGATCTGTGTTTATATAAGTCCAATCTACACAATGTTAAAAGAAACACTGAAACAATGTTGAAGTTTATGAGATAATTAACTGATGATTCAGCATTTGATAAAATCAACTGCAAGTAAAAGATGCTGAACCTCTCAAAATCTGATTAAACTCCACAAACAGCATTACCAGCTTCACTTATTAGTAACCAGACTGACTTTATTACTGTCACACGTATACAGAAATTATTGAGAATTAACAGATTTATTTGTTGGTGTTTGTTTCATTTGAAGTCACCATCGTGGTGGAGAGTGTTTGCTTTAGTTGGGATCTTGGTCCTTGTACTTCATCTGTTAACTTTTCATTGGCTGCTGTAGATGTGGGACACATTTGTCACAATGTGTTGTGACAATACTCATTTGTTTTGGCGAAGAAAGTCCAGATAAAGCCAAATCAACTTCTTGTTGATAACAAAATCATCACAGAGCAAAAATCTACTTTTCGGTTTTTAATTTTCTGTTTATATTTGGCATTTACGTCCACCAACCTTGTGAAACTGCATTATTGCACCAATAGCATTAAATTATCAGTTATCCTGAAGCTAGATAAAAAGCATGTGCACAAGATATTTGAGCGGGAGTAATCATGTCGTCACACACAGACATCAAGATTTTGCATGTGATTCACAACAATGGTGACAATCAAAACAAGGATGAGTTTTTTAGTTTTGATTGTCACCATTATTGTGAATCATATCCAAAATAATGATGTCTATGTGTGTGACTTCATGATATACTCAATCAAATCTTGTGCATGCTTTTTACCCACCTTCAGATCAGTTTAATTAAAAACATACCATTAGATGCTCATTTTACCATTTTTCTATAACAAGGAGTTGATAACAACTTATCCTGCTTCATCTAGGCTTTTTTTTTTTTGCCACAACAAATGTGTTTTACAAACACAGTTATAACAGCCAAATAAAAGCTAACAGAAGAAGAATGAGGACCAAGATCCCAACTAGCAACACTCTCCACCTTGATGGTGACTTCAAATGAAACAAACATCAACATCTAAACTTCTGTTAATTCTCAATAATAACCTCTGTAGATGTGTGACAGAAATAAAGTCAGTCTGGTTAGTAATAAGTAAAGATGGTAATGCTGTTTGTTTAATCCTCCTCTGCTTGATTTTAGCAAATGTTCAATCATCTATTATTTGATCACTTAAAGGGATAGTTCACCCAAAAATGAAAATTCTATCATCATTTACTCACCCTCAAGTTGTTCAAAATCTGTATAATTTTCTTTGTTCTGTTGAACACCAAGGAAGATATTTTGAAGAAAGTTTGTTACCAGGCCACTTTGGGGCACCATTGACTTCCATAGTAGGAAAAAAACTACTATGGAAGTCAATGGTGCCCCAAAACTGTTCAGTTTAACACATTCTTCAAAATATCTTCTTTTGTGTTCAGCAGAACAAAGAAAATTATACAGATTTTGAACAACTTGAGGGTGAGTAAATTATAGAATTTTCATTTTTGGGTAAACTATCCCTTTAATTATCTCATTAACTGCTTCAAAAACATTGTCTCAGTGTTTCTTTTAACATTGTTTGGATAGATGCTGAAATGTACAACATTCACAGTAAAATCCTCAGTAAACACTGATCTGTGTTTATATCTACACAGAGTTTTGTTCCTGTAAATGTTTTTAATTTTATTTTATTTTACATATAAACATGAAAAATAGTATGATATATGTATGTTTGTATGTATGTCTATGCATAAGGGAAGCACAAGCGGCTCAGTGGAAAACACTGTCTCCTCACAACAAGAAGGTTCCTGGTTCGAATCCCAGCTGAGCTAGAAAGTCTTTGTTCAGATCTGGTTTCTCTCGAATTTATATTTTCAAATCCGTTAAAGGATTATTAGGCTGCATAAATTAGGTCAGCCCGAACCGGGAACACTTCAGCAGATGTACTCGTTACATCAGAAGAAGAATGGCATCTACGCTAATATTAGTCTTTCTGTTTATCCCGAGGCTTATCGTAGTCAGCCGGATCCGGGCCATATCCAGGTGAGATTGAGGACCTGCACATTGACACGACCACAACGCAGCCCTGAAGTATCAGCAGAGATCGAGTCAACTAGATCATCCATTGTGAAGGCCTCATCAACACGATAGCCAGTAGCACAGTTCCTCAACAAACCGTCCATACCGGCATGATGAATACGATCCTCAACTGGATGGAACTGAAATAAATACTTTGAATGTTGCGATCCTATCCGACTTATGATAGCAACCCGAGTCGTAACAAAGGACTGTTCGCCAGAGGAGAACTGGCCCCCCGACTAAGCCTGGTTTCTCCCAAGGTTTTTTTTCTCCATTTTAACACCTGATGTCACCTGTTGGAGTTTGGGTTCCTTGCCGCTGTCGCCTTTGGCTTGCTTAGTTGGGGACACTTGACATTTGATATTCAACAGTGCTTTGATCTGCCTGCTTTAACACCATTCTTTAAGAGCTGTTGTATAGCCAAAATTATATACCAGTTATCAATGTAAAGCTGCTTTGACACAATCTGCATTGTAAAAAGGGATATATAAATAAAGGTGACTTGACTTGATAATCCAAAGATGTGTGAATTACAGATGCCAAGTTGTCTAAAGGTGTGAACATGTGTTTTACTGTCTATGCTCATTTTTTAACCTTGTACAGAGTTTCAACGAACGTCTATATTGGACGTTCAGAAGACGTCATAAAAACTTTTATTCTGGCTCCTCAGTGGATATCTTTTCAATGTACGACTTTTGTGAAGAGACGTCTTCTGGACATAACTTTGCTTAGTGGGAATTATGAAAAGATTGTATTGGTAGCACTAATAACATAACCAATTACATATTTTGTGTACAGTATACAAGCGCACCGCCATCTTTATAAAATTGTCTTTGAAATTACATTTTGCGGTAGATCTACATTTCAATGGCATCACTGTCAAAGAATATTTACTTTACAGGAATATTTAATATAACGAGCGAGCGCAGCGCTGAAAAGGGGCGGAGCTACATAAGGTCTTTGAAATTGTTTATTCTGTGAGTGAGCGTTGTGTGTGTTCACTAAATTGCTTTTAAGTGAAAAAAAAAAATAAGATCGTTTTTTCTTCCACATGTACTTTGTAGACGGTCCCTATCTGGCCTAAGCGCTAGCGCATCACTGCTAGAGATAAAATATGTTGCTACACATTAAAGAGGATTAAAACTCACAAACTGCGATGTGTGCTTAGTTCTATGTTATAATACCTTTCAAATAAGGCACTTTTTTTACATTTATAATTATTCACAAAGAATCTATTGAAAATTTTCGTGACCGAATATCTATCGAATATCTAATATCCAACGTCAAACCAACTTTATATCGGTGTGTCCAGAAAGGTAAGAAAAACATCATTAAAGTAGTCCATGTGACATCAGAGGGTCAGTTAGAATTTTTTGAAGCATCAAAAATACATTTTGGTCCAAAAATAGCAAAAACTACGACTTTATTCAGCATTGTCTTCTTTTCCGTGTCTGTTGTGAGAGAGAGTTCAAAACAAAGCAGTTTGTGATATCCGGTTCGCGAATGAATCATTCGATGTAACCGGATCTTTTTGAACCAGTTCACCAAATCGAACTGAATCGTTTTAAACGGTTCGCGTCTCCAATACGCATTAATCCACAAATGACTGTTAACTTTTTTAATGTGGCTGACACTCCCTCTGAGTTCAAACAAACCAATATCCCCGAGTAATTCATGTACTCAAACAGTACACTGACTGAACTGCTGTGAAGAGAGAACTGAAGATGAACACCGAGCCGAGCCAGATAACGAACAACAGACTGACTGATTACACTACAGATGAAGTGAAATCAGTGTACACTTTAATAAATTATACTTTGTATTAAAAATAAGCGTACTTACTAAAAGTACACTAAACTACCACTATACATTTTTGTATTTTAACATATTTTATGAGAGTACTCTGATATGCCACTAAAAATACACTTATTTTTATTCATCCAAATGTTTAATGTTGCAATGCATGCTGGGTGCCAGCATAGTACAAAACTCCCAGCATGCACTGCAGCATGAATAAATTATGCAGCTTTATTGCCACCATTGTTGAGATTGATGTGCTGATTTTTGTGTGTCTAAATAATCCTGCAGCTGTTTTTGTAACTCTTTTTTAGCTGATTGTTGTTGGAGCTCTTGCTGTAGTTTCATGGTCGCAATAATGAAAAATATTAGTCTGTTTATAATGTAACAATGGATAAAACACAGTATGAATTCAGTGAATCAAAAGACGAAGGCTGCGTCCGAAATCGCATACTTCCCTACTATATAGTATGCGAAAAACAGTATGTGAGGTGCGTAGTATATCAGAATTCATAGTATTCGAAAAACAGTAGGCGAGAAGTACCCGGATGACCTACTGCTTCCGCCCGAATTCTGTAGTAGGCATACGATGGACGCTGCACTATCCCGTGATGCAGGAGAGGATTCTTCATATTCGAAAATGGCGGAAAGCGGCGTTATGCAGCTCATTCAGGTCTTTAAGTACCTCAGGGAAAAACGGTGTTTATTGTGGTTAAATTGCACTTGTTTAACATAATGTAAGTAAACGGCTGACTTATTGAAAGTTTAAACAATGTAAATCGATGAGAAGATTTTGAGAGTCGGCTGTAAAAGATGTTTAAAAGAGGATCATAAAAGATTAGGCTATTAGCTATCTTTGAAAATGTTTTTAAAAAAGTTTTAGACCTATTAAACAATGAATTATAAGCCTGTAATTAAAATTATTAAGAGTGTAGGCTATAATATTTCCTTACACCGCTTTCATCAATGAAAATTAAGCGCAGCTTTACTTAGCACCGACTTAAATAAAAAACTGTTTAACATGAAATACTATAATTCTCATTTGTTTCACTAGCCTATATTGTCGTGGAGACGGCTCTAACAAATATGACCTGTACTAAGAAGTTTCTGCCAAAGAACCAATTAATCAATTTCTGCCAAAAGAACCAATTCATCAGGGAGAACTTAGGTTTGCTAGGGTTGATCACTCAAGGTTTGCAAAAAGAAAAAAGACGAAATCAAGAAGAAACAGGACGAGAAAGAGAAGAAGAAGAACCACTAGAGTGGGAGAAATTAAGATGGATCCGAAGGCCAAAGAGATGCTTAAATTACCGAGACAGCAACAGAGAATTAATTTGAAATTGATTATGCTTATTAAACAATCATATACGCTGAATAATTTTATGTGTGACTTGGAACAGATTACAAACAAGGTTGAAGCTTTGTCTACAAAAGCTTCAGCGCCGGTTGAATCTTAAAATTGTGTTTAAGGGCTAAAAGGTTAAAATGCAAACTAACCAAGGCTAGATATGCTTATCTTTCATATCTAGAGTTGTTGATGCAAGCTAACCAAAATGTATGTTTTAGTTGCTGAACAAGAAGTATTAAGAGAAACTGGTACTAACCAAGATGTATGTTTTTATCTTTCATATCTAGAGGTGTTAAGGCAGGCTAACCACAATGTATGTTTTAATTGCTGAGCAAGAAGTTTTAAGGGGAACTAAAACTAACTACGATGTATGTTTTTAATGCAAGTTGTATGTTTTGTTTGCTGAACTAGAAGTGTTAGTGGGAGCCAGAGGCAGAGCCAGCTGTAGTCAATAATCTAACTCACAGATTGGGCTCTAAATGAGTTCAGTGATTCAGATCAAATAATGATTATGTGAAAACATAACCAACACCACCTGATCATCTTTTCACATTGTTTATCTGGCTGTTACGACTTAGTTACAACAGCCAAAAAAAGTATGATATTAAAAAGTCAAGAGTCAAGAGCCCAACTAAAGCAAACCCTGATCTCCATGATGGTGACTTAAAATTGTGATTTTCTCCTTTGGTGATTCTGCTTGTTATCATCAGGTGCTCATTGTTAATGTTCGATAGTTACATGATTAATTAATTATCTTGATTGAATGGACTTGTTTTGGTCTTGAATGGTCTTGGTTTTGGGGGTCTGATCTTCACCTTTGAAATGAACACAAAGTTGTGTAAATGTGTAATATTAACACATTACAGGTGTTTTTGGCTGCACAGATTGTGTTGATGATGTGAACAAATACACAGGTTGTGTTCATTTTAAAACTACACATAATATGTGTAAAACAATTGAATTGAACACATTTTTATGCAATATTGACACAAAATGTGTAAACTAGAGTGTTACACATAATATGTGTTTTTTTTACACATTTCTTTTTAGAGTGTACTTTTTTTTTATGTTTTTGTATTTTTATTCTGTAACTTGTTATTAAACCGAAACCATTGTATTTGGTGATTCGTAAACCTCTCTAAACAAGTCTCAGAGTGAATTTACTTATACATAAACTATTAGTGATACCTGTAATTTATTTACTTCCATCGAGCCTCAAGAGCATCGGACCCTGACTGAGCTGGTGTGGACTCCACCTTGAAACCTCTAATCATCGTACAACGCTCTCAATCCAAGGTAAGACCAAATCTTTTGATGCAATAAAGGATTGTAGAGATGTGTATTTGATTAATTGGAGGTTGAGGGGGATAACAAATATGTACAGCCACAAGAGAAATAATGGAATAAATTAAGACAGTTATCCGTTATCAGCATATTATGTTGAAATTCGTCTCTGAAAGAATAAGCTCCGTTAATGCAGCATCAGCTCCATCACTTTTTACTTTCAATTTCTGTAGTTAATACTGACCGAGGTTGAGACTTTTTCACCAGCATAACTTCTTGTGTGATATCCATTGGCTCCCCTTCTTGTTTTAAAATGGAAAGATTTCCAATATTATGACGAAGGGATACATACGCCTGTTTGCATACATCTTTAAATTACAACTAAAGACGTGGACTTGTGCAATGCGCATGTGCCCCAGAGACTTCTGAATACGATTGAGAAAGTAGTTGGATTCAAGTAGGGCTGTAGTCAAGTCCACCTTTGTCGAGTCCAAGTCAAGTCCAAGTCCAAAAGTTTCGAGTCCAAGTCAAGTCCGAGTCCAAATGAGACAGTCAAGACAGAGACAGAAAAAAAAAAGAATCCTCTTCAAGACCACGTACATAACTATTGGTAATTTATGTGATGCGAGAGACAGCATATCTTCTATTCTAAAATAATCATTTTGCATATTACTTTTTTGCATTATTACTTGTTTTTAAATTCACTACAACTGTGGTTCCCAAACATTTTACAGTTGCGTACCCCCTGAGGCATTTAACACTCTTCTGCATACTTAGACTGCTGCAGTCACACCTTTTCCATTAAGGGACAATATTTTCCCCTTTAAACTGATTGTTGAAGTGTTTTTTTTAACCTTTATAAATACCTTTATAAAATAAATAATGTTTTAAATTAAAAATTTCCAAAAGAGAAATAAGCAATGATGTTAAAACGAGTGATACTTTTAAATATAGAACTAAAACCGCCAGTAGGTGGCGGTAAGTCACTGTCTTAATGTGTGAGTCATCGAGTCATTCATTCATTCATTCAGTAACGAAGCAAGTGGATGTATTTTTGAAAGGGTAATTGAATCATTGACTCTCATGGTTTTTACACAGCCACAGATTCATTCACAAAACATCGATATGAGTCGCAGTTCTGCTGTGGCTTTCGTTTGAACTAGAGATGCGCCGATTGCAATTTTCTTGGCCGATTCCGATTTTTGAATAGTGTGATCTGCCGATACCTATTTTTGCCTATTCCGATTTTCTTTCTAATAACTATAATTGACAGCATATACAAACAAAAATCTACCTTTCTTCAACGCAAAGTTTTATTTTCATAAAAAAAGTAAAAATAAATAATAAAATAAGAACAAATAAAAAATGCAAACAGCACAAATAAATGCAATAGAATAGAGAGCTATGAAACTACGTTTTTCAGGTTAAGTAGGTTTTAATTTAGGTAAGAAATACAACAGAAAATAAAGTAGGCTAATCGAATTTAAAATAACACATCCACGTTGGTTACCTTAATATCTGTATTCTATATTGTAAATATTAAATACAGATTTATTCTTACAATTAAAGCTAAAAACTTATTCAGTCAAATGCAGAAAGTGATTTTCTTTGTTTTTTGTTCTTTAAATAACAGGACAGACAGCAGCAGGAATATTGGACTGCAATCCCTTGAATTCCTTGTTGTGACTCTGTTTGACTTCTGTCTCTGTTTGAGACTGAGCGTGGCTTGTTCGCTTCACTAATATAGATCAGTGGTGCGCGCGCTTTTGGTGTGAGCGCGAAACCTGCGGGAACCAGAGCGAATGAGACGAGTGAGAGAGAGGAGACGCCCGCGCGGGTGTGTGTCAGTTCATCGTCGGAGAGAAGAGAGCAAGAACGCTCGGCTGATTTTATTGCCTGTGCGTCGCAGCTGGCAACAAGGGATCGGCTCGGAATTGGAAAGAAGTGAGACTGACCTGCTGGACTCAGACCAACTAGAACTTTTGGCGAAACCAATGACCAAGTCCGAGACAAGTCCAAGTGCAAATATCAACGAGTCCGAGACAACAGAAAAACGTATTGAGTCCGGACTCGAGTACTACAGCACTAGATTCAAGCGTTTACATGGTAATTTTTTGCTGTTGGATCGGATTAGAAAAGGAATAAACCACCCCCTCCAATCCGATCAAAATTTCATTCAGATTGATTAAGGTGTTTACATAAATGTTTTTCAAACCAATTAAATCATCAATCTGATTACAAATGGATTTTTGAGTGCATGCAAATGTAGTAACTGATTTGTTTCTGCCATAACAAATGTGAATTGCAAAAATAGTTTAAGCAGCCAAAGAAGAAACAAAAAAAAAGGCATGGGTCAAGAGCTCAACTAAAGCAAACGCTGATCTCCTTAATGGTAACATCAAACCAAACATTTTCAATAAAACATCAACATCTAAACTTCTGTTAATTCTCAATAAGATCTTCTGTAGAAATAAAGTTACACTGGTCAGTAATAAGTTAAATAAAGTGTAATGACTGAAAGCTCGTAGTTGTAGTTTCTGCTCGTATTTATTCCGTTCTTATTCCTCTTTTTAGTGGTTCTGCTTGTTAACAGCAGGTGTTTATCATTAATCCTCAATCATCACTTAAATATTAACTTAATTATCTCACTGCAACACAGCGTCAATGTTACTTTTACTCTGTAGTGTGGACACTAGAGGATGTTCCTGTGGGGTTGAAAGGGTTAAAGGTGTAAGATAAAAAGACACACCCACAAAATGTATTTTAACAGTAACAAACTGTAAGTTAATAAAAGTTATATAGTTTACTGTAAAATTGAGTTTTGTGGGTCACCATTGTGCAGATGTTGAATGTGGTTTTATTTAACAGATAGTGAGTATGTAGTTGCTGATGCAGTGAAAATCTTTTTATTTAAAATGTTTTTATTGAACTCTAAAGCAATGTTCATAATAATATCCTCGTATTATTAGCATATAATAAATATTAGTTTGTAAATTTAAATGGCAGTTGGTTTCTGCAAATTAATTGAAGCAACATGAGTTTTAATTTAGTGCATGGTATCTTTACAGTAAATAACTGTACAATCAACAGTAAACAGTAAACTCTGTTGCCAGTATTTTACTCTAAAAAGGCTGTCAAGGTCTAACAGTGTGAGTTAGAATTACATTATTGATTACAGGAGCATTGTGATTCTACAGCAGAAGATGAGCCTTTTCAATATAATCCAATTATATTACTTTATTAATACAATTATGTACTTTATTTTCTGAGAGTGAAGCCATTGTACCCCTAAAAGTACAATTATGTACTTTTTTTCTGAGAGTGTATTTAAATTTAACAAATTTCACATTACAACAGCCTTAGAATACCACTGCATGAAATTTTGTACTATAATATTTTGAATGTTGTTAAGTCATTATGCAGAATTTATTTAGAGAGGATCATGTAGACTCACACAGACATCAAGAGTCAAACATCATTATTTTCAATAAAACAACTCTGGCTTCCTGGAGGCTAAGTGAGGGCTGCCAGTGTTAAGGGGCCAACATTTTGCCAATGAGCAAATTCTCAGGGACCCTGCACTGGCAGCCTTAAGTGGGCCCGTAAAGGGCCAGTGCTTTGCAGGGCAGCCTTACTGTCCAATTACAAGAGTGTTTATTTGGGATACTGGGATACATGCAAAACAAACATCATGCACATTACAGGTTGAAACTGAACCTCTTTCAACAAAAATATGGGGTTTATCTATATTATGTACAGCACGCAATCCTCTTTTTAGTGTGTTTATGTCATGCATGTAAGAGAATATAAAAGTCAACAGTCTGAGACTGAGCAAGACTGGATAAGTTGACTGATGTATGCATGGTAGGGAAAGAGATGGGACACTGGGGGAGGTGCTGGTACTGGATATGCAGGTTTCTGTCAACATGTTGGTTTCTGTCAACATGTTCCCTCAGATGATTCAGTCAGGAAATAAAAATTCAGTTTATTTTGCACGATATCTTGAGGAACTTCTGATTGCATTAGCATCAGTGTTCAACTCCACCCCTTATTTCTGCCATACAAGTGCCTATTCTGATAATCTCTCTGTCTGTCCAAGTGTCTTTATAGAGAAGAGCATCAGAATTTCCACAGCTCTCCATTGACTGCACAAACACACAGGTATGTATATATAAGTTTGGGTGTTTTAGATTACAAAGATATTCTTTACTTTGGATTATGTGCTTCCACAGCAACTCTGTGATGTTTGGATAAAGATACAGGTTGTTATATGAAATTCTAGGATAAATATAATAGTAAAATTTACTATTATAAGTTGTTAACAGATCAGGTCAATTTCAATGTCAAAAGTGGCCTAAAATGGTCACCATACTTTCTATTCATTGCCATCTGTCCACTAGTTTGTTCCAGTGTTTAATGCATGTCAGTAACTGTTTGAAAACAAATTCTGATGTTGGCTTGAGAAGGCTTACTCTGAAAGTTTGAAGTAATTGTAAAAGCTGTGAAATAGTTGAAAAATGTTAGGTTTTAAAAGCTCAAACAAGTGTGAAGGTTTTAAGTCTCTCAGATAAATCTACTAAATTTCTCTCCAATACGGAAGAAAATTAAATTGAATGTGAAGGATGTTAATTGTCACAAGATGATTGACAGGGCAAACTGTCACTCCCCATTTTGAGCCTAGACATTTAAAAATGCTATATCCAAAATTAAAATGGTTGTAATTCATTAAAGGGTTAATTCACCCAAAAATGAAAATTCTGTCATTGATTACTCACCCTCATGTCGCTCCACACCCGTAAGACCTTCGTTCATCTTCAGAACACAGATTAAGATCTTTTCGATAAAATCCGATGGCTCAATGAGGTCTGCTTTCACGCAAGATCATTTTCTTTTTCAATGCCCAGAAAACTATTAAAGACATATTTAAAAGAAATTCATGTGACTACAGCGGTTCAACCTTAATATTATAAAGTCATGAGAATACTTTTTGTGTGCCAAAAAAAAAAAAGTTATTTTATTCAACAATATCTAGTGATGGGTGATATCAGAACACTGCTTCACGAAGTTTCAAAGCTTTACTAATCTTTTTTTTTTCAAATCAGTGGTTCGGAGCGCACATCAAACGATCTCAAATTGCCAACGTCATGTGATTTCATTAAACAAGCCTTTGTTGTGTCAGAGGTGTTTCTGTGGTTCACGTGACTTTGGCAGTTTGATACACGCTCCGAACCACTGATTCTAGGGGGTATTTTTACAAGTACGAGTACAAGTACTTGTACTCATACTTGTAAAAATACCCCTGATACCAAAGACTGATACCTCACGTGACGTAACTGACAGAATTTTCCGTGCACAGAGACACCGGGGGCAGCAGCAGAAACAATGTCAGCCTCAGGGGTGTGGAAATATTTCAAATTAATGATGACACACACATTACGAATTGCTTGTTTTTAATCACAATTTGTTATCGATTAGTGAAGGCGGGATAGGCGGAATTGCACTGAATCTCTCTCGCGCGTGCACTCTCTCTTTCTTGCGCACAATCCCAGTTCTATCAGACAGCGCGCAATCAGTTCTCCCTGTGCCTGAATGGTCAAATGCACATAGTTGTCAAAATGTTTTTTATTTTTACCTTTTTATATAACAACAATTATATATATTGGTAATTATGCCCTTTGAAGGTTATTGGACACTGTGAAGTTTTTGTTCTTTGTGCTTGGAAAACTACAAAATCACCAAAAAAAAAAAAAAAAAAGAGAGAGAAATTAATAAATGTATAGGTATCGGTATCAGTATCAGCGAGTACTAGAAAAAAAAGTATCGGTACTCGTACTCTGTCCTTAAAAAATGGTATCGATTCGAAACAGAAGAATGACATCCCATTAAGGGGTTAAGATTACGGGTAACCCCTCCTGTTCAAACAGCCCGCTCTAAGTGGGACTCAAACATTGGAGTTGACCGCTCTAACAAAGAAGCTAAAGACCGCAGTCTTTACTGTCAGTCGTTAGAGTATCTCTTGAGATCAGGAGAATCAGGTTTACATGCACAGCTCTTACCAGCCTACGTCCTTTACACACGTAACTAACTAAATGACAAAGAGGTCCGTTAAAAATACAATTATGACAGTATGTCGTATGTCCTGCTTGTCTGCTACGCACAGAAGTATGTACTTTTTCTTCACAGAAGGCAATTGGAATGCAGGGTTGGGCACGGAATGCGTTTCTATGGCAACACTATCAATGCCAAACTGAATCAGTCAGGTGGTACAGAGGTAACATGGAATGAGTGAAAGTGAAAGTGAGTCAGAATCAGGGTAGTTCTGACATGGCATGAACAAACCTAGATTCTTTCACTTTTTCCAAAACACATATACCGCTGACTCAGCTGTCACTAAGAACATGAGATAAAATGTTGTCAGACTGGCTGGTCAGGGCTCTTCTTTCAGGAAATCATAAAAAATAGTTTTTCAGGTTTTAAATGATAAAAGTTATACTATGTAATGCAGATTTAAAGGGGCGGTTCATTGCAATTTCACTTTTTAAACTTTAGTTAGTGTGTAATGTTGCTGCTTGAGCATAAACAGTATCTGCAAAGTTACAGCACTGAAATTTCAATGCAAACGGAGATATTTTCGTTTAAAGAAATCTCTGTTTAAGGTCTACAACGACCCAGATAACAACATTGTGTCAGCCCAGATCTGGCCCATATCTGGTACATGTGGCATGATGATCTGGCCCACATGCTGCAGTGAATTACGGTCCTTATGTGGGCCGCTTATGTTTGCCAGATCTGGGCCGTAAGCAGGCCACAGCAATGCCACATATCAACCAAGAGCAAAGAATATATTAAATATACTACAGAATGAGTTTCTGCAGCAATCAGATCTTAACAGACATGGGAACTAAACACTAACCTATGATAACACACAGACTTCAAGAATCAACCTATGAATCTCAACAATGGTGACAATCAAAAGTACAAAACACCCAGCATGCATTGCACTTTTGTTTGTCACCATTGTTGAGATTCATACGGTGATACTTGATGTCTGTGTGTGCCATCATAAATTAACTTTTGGTGCTCATGTCTGTTAAAATAAGCTATCTGGTTGCTGCAGGAACTCATGCTGTAGTATCACAGGGTTTATAATGTATGTATTAGCAACAACATAACACAATTGTTAGATTCAAATAACATCAGGCCATTTCATGATGACCACAAAACAATCAGCAGACAATCATCACCACCTGATGTCATTTTGTTTCAGCTTCCTTTGCTATTGGAAATGTGTTTCACAAACACACTGTCACAGCAGACAGAAAAGACAAATGTATAATAAGAGTGAAGAGCCCAACTAATGGAAACACTAATCACTGCTATGGTGACTTCAACTTAAACACATTAGAGTTAACCCCTGTTAATTCTCAATAACAACTTTTGTAGATGTCTAACATAAATAAAGTCAATCTGGTTAGTAATAAGGGAAGACGGTAATGCTGTTTGTGGAGTTGTTTAATCAGATCTTGAGAGATTTAATGTCTTTTATCTTCAGTTGATTTCATCTAAGGCTGTGGCTGAAGTCAGTTGTAGTTCTTGTGTTTCTGCTCGTCTCTTTTTCTGTTCTCTTCTTTCCTTCAGTGATTCTGCTTGTTATCATCAGGTGTCTTCAATAATGGTCAATCATCATTAATCGGAACTGCTAAGTGCTAACATGAGCTCCTGAAACTCCGCCCCCCTTTTGAGAGCAGCAGCTCATTTGCATTTAAAGGGACACTCAGAAACAGAGTGTTTTTTTGCTCACCCTCAAAAAGTGACAAATTGAACATGCTATAAAATTATCTGTTGTGTATTTTGATTTAAAGTTCACATTCACACTCTGGGGACATCAGAGACTTTAGATATACTGCTCAAAATGAATACAGTATTGTGACAAGTCAGCAGATCAAGTTGATACTTAATTTCCACTAAAGAAATAAAATTTCTGGGAAAAAACGAATGTATGTGCTGCTGTTAGAAGGTGCAGAAAAATACATATCTGAAAACCTGACCAATCACTGCTTTGATTATCACATTTATGAAAGCGATATGTGGCAAAACCTGTCCATTGGCATTCTTATCATCTCAGTAGCACGACTGACATGAACTATAGTAGTACACCAAACTGTTTGATTTCAAAAGTATTTTTGAACCAGTCACCTATAAATGTCATGTGATTTATCACTGAGAGCAACTGATGTCACCACAACCCATTCATTATTTCCTGATTTGTGATGTCAAAGTCAGCAGTCCGTCTAATTGTTATTTTTATTGTTGCTTTGCCAGTGTTGTATGTAGAACTCTAAAACACGCCATTGAAGCACGTATGCTTTTCTCATTCACAGATTCTTGATTATGAATTATGGACAGTTCCCTCCTCCATTTAATGGACCGGCAATGGTCCAGACCCACATTCCCCCCCAGATGCCAGCACCGCAGGTTTATCAAAACCAACAAAGTCAGCAGACTCTTACTCTTATATTCAGTTCAGAGACTATTTGTCATTGGTAAAAACAGTACTTTAATAATGATCTTTTTTCCAGTTCAAACGACCACTGTATACAATCAACCAGTCCCACAGATGATCCAGACTTCTGGCATGGGTAAGAGTTGATGTTTACCGTGTAGTTTACAGAGGTGTAAAGTCCAGGAGTCAGAAAGTTATCATCAGGTGTCTTCAATAATGGTCAATCATCACTCAATTAATCACTTCATTATCTCATTAACTTTAACACTGCTTCAGTTGGTGGAATGAAAAATATGGCAGGACTTTTACTTTCTGACCCCTGGACTTTACACCTCTGCATTTTCTAAACATTGAGAAGGGAAAAAGTAATTACATAGTTCTGGCAAGAAACTGTGATGACGCAGGCTGATTGCATTTAATTAATTTGGTAGTGATCACATAATTATCTACACAGCACAGCTGGTTGGTTGGTTTCTGTTGCGTTCAAACATTCAAATATTTCAGATGACAATCACAAAGGCAACAGTCAAACACTGACCACCATAATGGTGACCAAACATTTTCAATAAAACATCAACATCTAAACCTGTTAATTCTCAAAAAGATCTTCTGCTGAGATCTTGAGAGATGTAATGTCTTCTTTTATCTTCAGTTGATTTCAGGCTGTGTGACTTTAAGTCAGTTGTAGTTGTGTTTCATTTTCTGAGAGTGCAAATATCGACTCAATCCCATTACCATTGATTTTTTGTTGAAATTTCAACAATTTTTCAACATTAATTGCGGGTGCAAAAGTAATATAGATTCAATGAGGTTAACGTTGACACATTAACATTGATTTTATCATCGTTTGCTATCTGGGATAAGCATTGCGCTTTATGGCCGTCCACCATATTTAGTGACGGTATTACACAATGACACATTATTTTTTAAGAGCAATATTAATTAGCAATGCTAAATGTGTGAGGTTGATTCAGATGCTTGTGTGTCTGACTCTGAGTTAGGCCTGGGCGATAAAACGGTATGGATATTTATCGACAGTACACCTTATTCGATAACGATAGAAAAAATGTTCGATACAACTCTCAATATAGTTTCACTTAAATGCATTAAAATGTAAACAGACATGAAGTTCGGTTGCATGAAGAACTCTAAAGCTCGCTCCGTCCCTGGATCACAAACAGACGCATTACAAGTGACAAGCAAACAAGTTGCTGTGGAGTTCAGTTGCACAATCGCAATGAGATCAGAACACACAAACACATGAAAACGAGTGCTGTACCTGCCGGTGACGAGGAGATTGTGAATAAAAAAGGACTTATAAGCTTGTGAGTCAGTTTCATGGTTTTCTTACATCTTTCAGTTGATCTACGTCAAGGTTTGTCTTGAAAGAGCAGTTGTCATGTAGGTATTGTAATAACCCGGCATTCAACACCAGCAGCCGGTTGCATTATGGGTATTTGTTTGTTTTGAGTTGATTTCTGCATTATTTAAGCAAGATGGTTGGGTTTTTGCTTTAGCAAAGTAATGTATGTTTATGTTCAAGTTAGTTTGGGTGGGTTTGGTTAAAGGTGCACTAGAACCAGTTTTTACAAGATGTAATAGTCTAAGGTGTCCCCTGAATGTGTCTGTGAAGTTTCAGCTCAAAATACCCCATAGATTTTTTTTAAATTAATTTTTTTAACTGCCTATTTTGGGGCATCATTAACTATGCACTGATTCAGCGTGCGGCCCCTTTAAATCGCGTGCTCCCCGCCCCCTGAGCTCTCGACTATAATACAGTGCATTTACAAAGTTCACACAGCTAATATAACCCTCAAATGGATCTTCACAAGATGTTCGTCATGCATACTGCATGTATGCATCGGATCATGTGAGTATGGTATTTATTTGGATGTTTACATTTGATTCTGAATGAGTTTGATGGTGCTCCGTGGCTAAAGCTAACATTACACACTGTTGGAGAGATTTATAAAGACTGAAGTTGTGTTTATGAATAATACAGACTGCAAGTGTTTAAAAAATGAAAATAGCAACGGCTCTTGTCTCCGTGAATACAGTAAGAAATGATGGTAACTTTAACCACATTTAACAGTACATTAGCAACATGCTAACGAAACATTTAGAAAGACAATTTAAAAATATCACTAAAAATATCATGATATCATGGATCATCTGCCATTTTTCGCTGTTGTCCTTACTTGCTTACCTAGTCTGATGATTCAGCTGTGCACAGATCCAGACGTTAATACTGGCTGCCCTTGTGTAATGCATTGAACATGAGCTGGCATATGCAAATATTGGGGGCGTACATATTAATGATGACTGTTACGTAACAGTTGGTGTTATGTTGAGATTCGCCTGTTCTTCAGAGGTCTTTTAAACAAATGAGATTTATATAAGAAGGAGGAAACAATGTAGTTTGAGACTCACTGTATGTCATTTCCATGTACTGAACTCTTGTTATTCAACTATGCCAAGGTAAATTCAATTTTTGATTCTAGGGCACCTTTAATTTACCACATGGTTATATAAAAAGTGTGGCTCTCACCGTCATGGAGAGAGATGTGTACAGGAGGGACTTGATAATCTGGCCTTGGCTGTGTAGTTTTTATTCTGTGTTCTGAATAAAAGGGAAAAAAGACAGTATTATTTCTTGCTGTTTTGTTCTGTCTGTAGAGATACTCATGATTGAATAGTGTATAAGACAAGAGCGCTCATATTAGTAATTAGTGTTGTACAAATATACTAGATTAGTGATCAGTTCAGATCATTACCCCCATGCTCTACTAAAGAACAGTCAGTTATCACAGTATTAACAGCTGCACAAACAGTGTTTTCAACCACACAGTTCTGTTTGTTTTCTCTTTCAGCTCCAATGGTTTACACCCAACAGCCCACTGCTCCTGCATTTGACCAGGGTGAGCAGAAAAGGTTTATATTCATGAGACTAAAGGCCCCAATATACTTCATACAAAGTTCTTTTTGTTCTTTGTTTAGGGGTCAAACAAAGCTCGAAATAGGTGAGCAATTATATACTGTAATCAACATCTGACGCCGTCCACACCGCTGAGAGTGACGGTTAGATGAATATGTAAATATGTGCTGTGCATTTCTTGACAAAATAAAATTTTTTATAGAAAACATTATATTAGCATTTTTATAGAAAGCATAAGAAAAGCGTCCGATAACAACATTTGTATGTTAGCACGAGCTCTGCAAATTAGCACTGTAGTCACGTTTATTTCAGAGGTGTAAAGTCCAGGGGTCAGAAAGTAAAAGTCCTGCCATATTTTTATTCCACCCACTGAAGCAGTGTTAAAGTTAATGGGATGTTTTAAGTGATTAATTGAATTATGATTGACCATTATTGAAAACACCTGATGATAACAAGCAAAATCACAATTTAAGTCACCATCACGGAGATCAGGGTTTGCTTTGGTTGGGCTCTTGACCCTTGACTTATTAATATTAGGTTTTTATTTGGCTGATTCTAACTGTCATCAATTATCACTCAATTAATCACTTAATTATCTCATTAGCTTTAACCCTGCTTCAGTGGGTGGAATAAAAATATGGCAGGACTTTTACTTTCTGATCCCTGGACTTCCTACCTCTGGTTTATTTATATAGCTCTTTATTCAATAGATTGCTTAAAAGCTATCAGCTTTACAGTATCAAGCTTAAAAAAACAGTGTCAGTGCCTCATTTCATCAGAAGCACAACTTCATTTTGCACTATAAAGTGGCTATCCAGTGTGTTCATGATTTCACCTGCGGAGATCTTACCTCAACGAATTCAACACGCGAAATGAGCCAGAGAAAAGTTCCACGCAAATGAAGGCGGAGCCTCAGCGCACTTCTCCAATTACGCTATCGTCAAGGACCAATGGTAGATGTTTTGCAGCTGGAGCGAACTTTTCCTGAAAGTTAGCTTTGGCAAGCCGTTTCGAACTTCCAAAAAGAACACAAAACAAACTTCGATTTGGCCTTGTTTTGTTCAAAATGACGTCACATCAGTTCGTTATTCATTTTCGTTTGAAGTATATCGGGGCCTTAATACAATCAAGCACTACTGAAGGTTTCAGCATGCACATGATGCACCTGTATAGAATACTGGAGATTTATGATCATATTTTATGTATTTTCATCAAAATTACCTCTTTTTCTGCATATGTATCCCCAGAAATAGTTATTGCACCACGTCTGACTGAACTTCCTGGGCAGATAAAATGTCCTAACTGCAAGAAGCAGATCGTCACAGAGATGAACTTCATCAATGGGACGTTGGTGTGGGTCATCTGTGGAAGTCTTGGCATTTTACTGTAAGGAACCGCATTCACCAATTCCTACATACACAGGGGAAAAAATGGTTTAAAATTGTACCTTTAGGTGTACAACAAGTTGTTGCTGAGGCAGTACCTTTAAAGGGACATTTTGTACCTTTTTTACTCCAAAAAGGTATTAATATTCGAGGTAAAGTCCAGGTTCAGAAAGTAAAAGTCCTCCTCAGTATTTTGTTCCAGTCACCTGGATTTGCTAATTAGCACAGCTTTTCAACCAGGAGGAACACAGCAAAAACTCCAGTGTTAAATTAACTCTCCTGGGAGTAGTGAGACCAGAGTGGATAGTCCAGGAGTCAGAAAGTAAAAGTCCTGCCATATTTTTTATTCCACCCTCTGAAGCAGTGTTAAAGTTAATGAGATAATTATAAGTGTTGGTTAATTGAATGATGATTGGTGCTTGTTGACAGAAGGAGAAAATCACAAATCTCTCTGACAACACTTGTTGTCTTAATTTAATAAACATTCATTGTGTAATAATTTTAACACAGTAAATGTGTCAGGAAGGTGATCTGAAGCAGAATCACCAAAGAAAATCACAATTTTAAGTCACCATCATAGAGAACAGGGTTTGCTTTAGTTGAGCTCTTGACCCTTGACTTATTAATATTAGATTTTGTTTGGGCTGTTGTATTTTTAATTATAACAGTCAGACAAGCAAAGAGTAAAGATGATCAGGTGGTGTTGGATGTTTTCTCATAATCATTGTTTGACCTGAATTACTGAACTCATTTAGAGCCCAATCTCTGTGCTAGATTATTGATTACAGCAGCACTGTGATTCTACAGCAGAAAATCAGCTTCTTCAATATAATCTGAAGGATTTCACAAAAGCTGTTCTGATTTAAAAAAAAAAAACAAAAAACTTTTTTTTTAGTTGCACACAGACATCAAGAATCAGCATATGAATCTCAACAGTGGTGAGAATAATAAAGCATGTTGCAGTGCATTCTGGGAGCCACCAATCAAAATTCATCAATAGCTGATGGCTGATCTGTGATGGTGATTTAAAATTGTGATTTTCTCCTTTGGTGATTCTGCTTGTTAACAGCAGGTGCTCATCATTAATGTTCAAAAGTCACACAATTAATGAATTATCTTGATTGAATTGTCTTGTTTTGGCTGGTCTTCACCACAAAGTTGTGTAAATGTGTTAATTTTAAAACTACACATAATATGTGTAAAACAACTGAATCCTTCCAACACATATTTATGCAATACTGACACAAAATGTGTAAACTAGAGTGTCACACATAATATGTGTAATTTTTCTACACATTTGTTCTTAGAGTGTATGGAAAGTTTTATACATGAGGCCCCTGGACTTTACACCTTTACAATATTAGTACCTTTCTGGAGTAAAAAAGGTACAAAATTGTTTCTTTAAAGGTACTGCCCCAGCAACAAGCTGTTGTACCCTTAAAGGTACAATTTTAAACCCTTATTTTTCTGAGAGAGGAATCACAAATATTTTTATTTTAATTTTGCACTTAGCGTCATTTTTTGTGGATATTTAGTTGCTGATTGAATTGATGAACCACTAACCATGTAACCATGTAATATCACGAGAAAAGAAAACTAATTTTTCAACACACTAATTTTTTCTGTTGTTTTCTCTCCAGGATCTGGCCGTTTTGTTTGATTCCATTATGTGTGAATTCCTGCAAGGACGTAGAGCATTCCTGTCCAAGCTGCAAAACCCTCATCCATGTGTACAGACGCATGTAGCTTGTCTGAAATCTGATTGACCAGAAGAAAAACTTTACTTCTCTTTCCTTCTTTATGCAGATAGATAGATGATAGAAAGACAGACAGACAGACAGACAGATAGATAGATAGATAGATAGATAGATAGATAGATAGATAGATAGATAGATAGATAGATAGATAGATAGATAGATAGATAGATAGATAGATAGATAGATAGATAGATAGATAGAATCACACTTTTCTTATTATAAAATGATATTAAAAATAATTAACTCTGCAGGATAGTGTAATTAAGCAAAATATATACTTATACTTGTTGCCATTTATGCACAACATGTATGTTTATTTTTGTTTGTTTTTTATTTGATTAAAATGTTCTTAATTGAAAGGTCAGCAAAACTTTTTTTCCCCAAAACCCCTAAAATAAACAAGATTTTAGCACTTTGGTATACTTTGCGCTTTTTAAAGTGCTTTAAATAAATGATTGATTGATTGATTGATTGATTGATTGATTTGTTGTATCAGATTATGTTTATCTGATAATATAGCATGGTTTTTCAGATAACTGTACAATCAACAGTAAATTACTGTTTGTAAATTACATTGTTGCCAGTATATAATTGTATAATCGTCAAACGAAACAATAAAACATCTGAAGCTCTGTTAATTCTCAGTAAGAGCTTCTGTAGATGTCTGACAGAAATAAAGTTAATCTGGTTAGTAAAAAGTGAAGCTGGTAATATTATTTTTGTTGTTTAATCCTCCTCTGCTGAGATGTTGAGTGATTTAATGTCTTTTATCTTCAGTTGATTTCATCTAAGGCTGTGGCTGAAGTCAGTTGTAGTTCTTGTGTTTCTGCTCGTCTTTTTTCTTTTCTTGTTGTTTCTTTTCCTTTAGTGATTCTGCTTGTTAACAGCAGATATTTATCACCAATTCTCAATCATCACTTAATTAATCACTTAATTATCTCATTAACTTCAACACTACTTCAGTGTTAACACTGTGGACTCATATGTGTTCATTAAACACTGGGGATTTTGTTGTAGGGTTTAAAGGGTTAAAGGTAAGATGAAAAACATGTATAGTGAAACACTTTTCTACAGTAATAAACTGTAAATTAATTTTAAAGCAACAAACCGAAAAACAGTAATTTACTGGCAACTCTGTTGAACAAATAAACAAACAACTATTTGGTTTAGTTGGGTCAGTATATTAAATGGGGTATACCTTATTTAATAATTTAATATTAATTGCATTTGAATTAAAAATAAAAATGACCCCAAAAATTCACACTGCTCCAAACAGGTGAAAACTGACCCAACTAAACCAAATTGTTTTCACACGAGAATGAACCTCATGGTTCTCGAACATCAAGCAAACATGCTTGAGCTTCTGTTTACCAGAACTGAGGAGTGTTGATGAATATGTGAATAAAAACATAAATTCAGTCTGTTCATCATATAAAGCAACTGAGTCTCTTCAGAAAATTTGGACTAAACCGCTCAATTCATATGGATTAGCTATCGATTTCTTTATGTACTTTTTTAAGTGTCAAAGCGGTAGTTGCGTAGCTGTTTATGGAGGGACAGAAAGCTCTGAGATTTTATCAAAAATATCTTAATTTGTGTTCTGAAGATGAAAGGAGGTCTTATGGGTGCACTGTAAAAAAGAAAAAGTTAGTTCAACTCAAATTTTCAAGGCAACCGACTGCACAGAATTTTTGAGTTGAAGATATCAACTTATTTTTTTAAGTTTTGAAGAACTACAATTATTAAGTTGCGTCAGCTAAGTTTTTCAAGTTCTGACAACTAAGTTTTTTAAATTCAAGTTACTGGAACTTTCAAGTCTGTAAAAGCTTACTATTTTGAGTTCAGATTACCATCCCTGTAATAACTTACTATTTTGAGTTTAAATTTTGATTGGTGGCTCCCATCATGCACTGCAACATGAAGCACTTTTTTTGATTGTCACCATTGTTGAGAGTCATATGCTGATTCTTGATGTCTGTGTGTTTAAAAAAAAAAAAACCTTCAGATTATAGAAGCTCTGCTGGATCTCAAGTGGTAACCGATTTACTATAAGAAATAATATAACATATCACCAGTTAATGCTGGACGTCACCAATGAATCTGTCCATTTCACAATGAGAAAACACAACCATTATGACTGAGCTTCCCAAAGCATTGTAAACCTAAATTGATGAACTTTGGCTCACAGCACTTTTGGGAAACACAGCTCAGATCATAGTTTCTCTGGCCATAACAAATGTGCTCTACAAACACAAAGTGGAGCAGCCAGAAATAAATTAATGTTAATAAATAGAGTCAAGAGCCCAGCTAAAGGAAATGCTTTTCACCATCATGGTGACTTCAAACTAAACTTTCATTAAAACATTAACATCTAAACATCTGTTAATTCTCAGTAAGAACTTTTGTTGATGTATGACAGAAATCAAATCAAACTGGTTAATAATAAGTGTAATAATGTTTAATGGCTGGAAGTCAGTTGTAGTTGTTGTGTCTCTCTCTTTTTCTCTTGTTGTTTCTTCAGTGATTCTGCTTATTATCATCAGGTGTCTCCACTAATTGTCAATCATCACTCAATCATCAATCAATTATCTCATTAACTTTAACACTGCTTCAGTGTTACTTTTTAACACCCGGCAAGATGGACTCATATGTTCACTTTGGGTGTTCATTTAACACTGGGGATTTTGCTTTGTGGGTCAACTACAACTTCAAAATAAAATCAACTCAATTTATAAAGTAAGATGAACTTTTCCTTAGAAACGTCTGAAAGTGAGTTCAAGTGGCTTACAACAGATAGTTCAAGTTCCAACTAGCAATTTTATTGTCAGTGAATGCAAAAATCTTAGTAAGGTGAACAATTTTGAGTTGTCGTTTTTACAGTGTGTGGAACAACATGAGGGTGAGTAAATAATGACTGAAATTTCATTTTTGGGTGAACTAACCCTTTAAGTTGAATACAGCCTTGCAATGCACTTGCAAAGATGATCGTGTGAGGATAGATGACAATTCAAAAACAAAAATCAGACACTAGGACGCCATCTAGTGGCTAATAAATGAAACAGTAACAAAAGAAAACAAAGTCCATTTCGGGCCTATCTATTTTATTTAAATATTCAGTTCTGGACCAAAGATAACTTTAAAGAAAGATTGTGTGACTACTATTCATAAATTGGTGTCCATTTGGAGGATACAGCCTTGCAATGCAGGCAGAGAAAAGATGATCATGGGAATATAAGTAAAATTGAAAACCTTTTTTTTTTTTTTTTTATACCATTAGATTATCTTTACATTATCCTTATTTATCACAAATAACTGGCATGAGTGTGTTTGTACATAAGTGCAGAAGAGCTCGCTGATTCAACAGTGTTCATTCAGCGCCTCAGGGCTTCGTCATCTTACTGTGATTCTGCATCACTCCATTTTCCACTGTGCAGGAGAATGACGGCACTACAGCTTGACTTGGCCTGACATGAGAGTTTCGTTTGAGTTAAATATACATATGTATGTGTGTGTATTTATATACATAATTATTATACACAGAACACAGGTGTGGATGGAGGGAGGGAAGTGTTTGTTCAGCTCTGTGTTTTTCTGAATGTCTGAATGTGTTTCTTCATCTGTTTGCCTGCATTGTTTTGACCAATGCTGTATAGCTGTTTTGCAGTGTGTTCAGTATCAAACTCAAAAATTATTCTAAAGAAAAAAGTATGCACTGTTATAATGAAACAAAGCCACATATTTGTACCAGACATGTGAAATTAATATGCAAAAAAAGAAATACTCTGAACCCTAAGTAGATTTACACAAACTGAGAAAGTTAAAAAGCATTAGGTTGTCTCCCGCTCTCCCCTAAACCATCCAGATACCTTTGGGATACTAATTTCAACACACTACGTTTTGGGACACACTAATTCTAATTTCGATTACTATTTAGAATTAATAATATGTGAATTGGAATAAAGCACAAGTAGAATGAGTAGAATGTCACACGTTGTCATCTCGTAATTATGGTAATTATGACATGGTTTGATTGAACGCAGCATTTGTGTCAAAATTTCAAATTTGAACATTCTAAAAGTGAGAAGGTTTTAACAATTGCAAAGGCAACACTTACTAACATGCATTAAACTGCAACAATCTAATGGACAAATGGCAATTAATAGAAAGTGTGCTATGGTGACCACTATAGGCCACTTTTGACATTGACATTTACCTGATCTGTTAAGTTAAGTTCAGCCTTCTTAATATTGAAGAAAGGTCAGAATTTGTACATCAGGTTTTAATATTACTATTATATTTATCTCTGGATTTCATATTAAAACCTGTATTCAAATATCAAAAGTGGCTGTGGAAGCACATAATCCAAAGTAGAGAATATGATCTTTTTCAATCTAAAACACCTTGACACATACCTGTGTGTTTCTGCAGTCGACAGAGAGCTGTGGAAATTCTGAGGCTCTTCCCTATAAAGACACTTGGACAGATAGAGAGACTATCAGAATAGGCACTGATATGGCAGAAATAAGGGGTGGAGCTAAAAGCTGATGCACAATCAGAAGTTCTGCATGATTTATAAACTGCATGTTTATTTCCTGATTAAAGATCAGAGCGAAAATGTTGACAAAACACCTGCATATACCCTTACGGAACAAAAATATATTTAAATATATTTTATTTAAATATATATTAAAATATAATGTAATTGTTACAGATCCCTTGTCTCCAGAACTCCATTTCCCATCATCCTCCTATTCTCCACACCTGCACTCACTTCCCTCGTCATCTCCCCATCATCACCGATCATCTTCACCTGGAGATGGACTTCCTCGTTTTCACTCCCTATATATATGGACTCACTCCCTTCACTCCTTGTCTCTTCTTAATGTTGTTTTATGTGTGTATATGATTCAGCGCTGTGTTTCTTCATTAAAATACCCATCATTGTGGATTTCCGTTGACGCTTCATCTCTATTGCATACGACACGTAACAGTAATATATTACATAATACATTTCCATATGGGAAACTAGAGCTTATATTTTTCAATATACTGCAATATATGCATTGACCATGTATGGCTATTTAATGATACATATAACCCAGACAGCAACATAGTGTGGCCTAGATCCGGTACATGTGGGTACATGTGTCCAAAATGCAGACACTATGTTGCTGTCAGGGAAAAATATTTAGAAATGAAATTACATGTAATAAAAATACAATTACATGTAATATTAACAAAGTTGAATCATTTACTGTGCATATATATATTGCACGTACATGTTCCCATATAAATGTGAATATATGTTCACACATATACACACATTCACAGAAGGAGTTTTCATTTCTAGTTCTAGTTCCCAGCATGCTTTGCTTCTGACTGTTAAAGGAGAGTAAATGTCAAAATTAAGTGTTATTTCATGTGTTTTGCTCAATATCAATATAGGGGGAGATCTGTTAGTGCTTAATGTTGTGTTATTTTGGAATTTAAAAGGTTTTCTGGTACGTTTTTGGGGTTACCATTGTGCTGAAGAGTAGAGCCTGTGGTTAGGGTGATGATTGGCTGAATACCATTAAGAGTGTAATTTATTTAATAAATGATGGCTCTGTGCTCTTCAGTGCAGTGATACTCTTTTTGGAATACAAGTTAAGCTATTTTTGATGAAATCTGAGAGGTTTATTATTCTCCATTGAAAGCAATGAAATTACATTCAAGGTCCAGAAATGTAGTAAATAAAATAGTCAACGCGACTACAGTGGTTCAACCTTAATCTTATGAAGCGACAAGAATATTTTTTGCGTGCAAAAACAAAACAAAAAATAACTATTTTATTCAACAAATTTGTCTCTCCCCTGACATTCTGCTACGTTATTTACGTTGCAGCGCTTCCAGGTTTTGCGTTATATATTTCTCTATATGTGTGTGTTTATATTGCATGAGTAAATATATCTGCAATATATTACACAGGCAGTACCATCTGATCACATATACATCTATATATTATAAAGTGTGTTACTGAATATAAAATTACATACATTATGATATATTAGTAAATACATTGCCACATATTATTCAATATATGAAAAGTGGCAAATGCTTATGTATTATTCAATATATTATTCTGTGTATTTTTTAATATATTGACCATTCATATAGGGAAATATATTTCTTTGCATAAGTTTCCAGTACCAGCACCTCCTCTAGAGTCCCATCACAACCATGCTTACATCAGTCAACTTATCCAGTTTTGCTTTTTCGATTGGTTTGAGTGCCATCAAGCAAAAAAAAGGTGACCTATATTTTAAGTCACCAACTAGTCTATTTTACGTGCTGAAAAATGATCTTTTACAGTTTTATTGCTAACACTTATGTCATAAAAATCTTGTAACTGACCATGCTTGAGTATATTCACACACAGACTTCAACATTCAGCATGCAAAACACAACAATGGTAGCTATATTAAGGCAAGTGTAAATCTAAAATAAATGATCAAGAACAGTTCTTTTTTAGTTACTAGAACTCTTGTGTAAGGGTACTATACTAAACATTTGTCAGCACAACATACTATTCCTATTTCACTTTACTTATTATTTTTAAAGGCAATCAGTTTGCATGCTTTTTTAAAGTACATTTACATTTTTATTTATTCATTTTGCAGATGCTTTTATCTAAAGTCTAAAGTTCACAATCCTCTTTTTAGTGTGTTTATGTTAAGCATTTAAAAGAATATAAAGGTAAACAGTCTGAGACTGATATAAACATGGGTAGGATGGAGATGGGACACTGGAGGGGGTGTTAATACTGGTTAGTACTGGAAATGCAGGTGTTTTGTGAACAAAATAAACATGCAGTTTATTTGGCATGATATCTTGTGGAACTTCTGACTGCGTTAGCATCAGCTTTCAACTCCACCCCTTATTTCTGCCGTATCAGTGCCTATTCTGATAGCTCTCTATCTGTCCAAGTGTCTTTATAGAGAAGAGCATCAGAATTTCCACAGCTCTCTGTCGACTGCAGAAACACACAGGTATGTGTTATATAAGTTTTGGTGTTTTAAATTGAAAAAGATATTCTTTACTTTGGATTATGTGCTTCCACAGCAACTCTGTGATGTTTGGATACAGGCACGTGTTGTTATATGAAATCCAGAGATAAATATAATAGTAATATTAAAACCTGATTTTCAAATTCTGATAATTCTATTTAAAGTTCAATATTAAGAAGGATTATTATCAGACCAGGTAAATGTCAATGTAAAAAGTGGTCTAAAGTGGTCACAGTACTTTCTGTTCATGAACCCTACACATTTCCGAGGATCTCAGAAGTGGAAGTCCTCATGGTTGGGTAAATTTCTGTAGTGGTGAACATGAGATGACAGCAAATATAATTTAATATAATTGTATTCCCATTTGCCCCAATAGCAAATAAAAAAAAATCCATAAAATATTTCTACAATTTTCCAAGAGGAAAAAAAAATCAGAAATTGATTATAACAGTCAGAAGAGAGAAAGATGTAAAATTTTCGGCCACTTCCTCAGCCACTGTATTAGAAAAACACTCACAGCATTGTTCATTTGTTTATAAATAATACTGCCAAGATAATATAACACGTTATGGGTCCAATGATGAAGAAGGTTGATGAAGAAGGTTAAAATAATTTTAAACAGAGATAACTTACGTAAACCTCACAGGTAAAACATAACAAAACAGTGTATTTACACACAAGCCACACCAGATGATGAACTGAAGGAACTGAAGAGGAACAGAATGCAGGGGTAATCAGGTGTGATCTAATTAATGAATTACCAACAAATAACGGAGGGAAACTGAGAACAAATGAAAACTAACTAGATAACTATAAGGCAGGCAAAACAGGAACTGAATTACAATGAAAATGAAACTAAAATTGAGCATAGCTGTTACAGTACACCCCCACCCCACCCCCAGGAAGATGTCCATGCGCCGTAACTCGAACTGAGGAAGGAAGAGGCTTCTGTGGAAGATCCCAGGGTGGCAATAATGGAAGAAGGAGTAGGTGACTGACAGAGATGGAGCCATTGAAAGAGGAAACCAGGATGCAGACGGAGAGTTGATAGGACTGAACGACACCAATGGCTTTTGAGACCAAGGTTGAGCCAGGATGCCAGAGGACATAGGTGGAGCCGGTGGGACTGAGAACAAAGGTGGAGCCTGCAGGAGTTGAAGGGATGGAAGCATAGATGAAGGCCCATAAGTACCTGGCGCAGGCAGGGTGACTTCTGACTAAGGCGGAGCTGGAGGTACGAGGGAGCCCGGTGGAGCCTCGAGGATGATGGTCTCTGGTGGAACTGAGAGAGGGAAGAGCCAAGGTGGAGCCGACTGGTCAACGGGTTGAGGTGGGGTGACAGGATCAGCTGCTGGAGGCGGAGCCATGGGATCCACTTGACTGGGCAGAGATGGAGACCACACAACTGAATAGGCTCGTTTGAGATGAGCAAAATATGCACAGAACTGATCACCGGTGATCACCGTAAGATGCATGTTGGTTAGTGTGGTTCACCTTGCTCTGATCTCATGCTGACATATGTCTAAAAACTCTTACGACAGCGAGGCGCAGTTGCTCTCCACCGACTGCGCTGATCAAAAACACGATGGGAAATGACTTGAGAGAACTGTCCATCTTCCCTGCACTTTTTTCACTCCTCCTCTCACTGCAGCCCCCTACTCTCGCCTACATTTCAGGTGAGCCGAGGTGCATCTCAAACACGCCTAATGACATTTGATGAGAAGTCGAGGGTCTAAGGGTTACCAGCAGAGGTGGGGATAACAGACTGGCTGAATCATGAAGAGGAGGCGGGACAGGATGGCTGGGTGGGATCAGGGACAATGACGCAGACACAAAAAACATATACGTCATACGTAATGCAAGCAAACATAGCACATGACTTTCTGTAATGCCCACATAGAAAACACTCTCCCACCTCTGTAATAAACACAGAGATGTTAGTCCTGTCCGAATCGGTACATGAAATCACAGATGTTGAGTGATAAGAATTGTAACTCAAACATCGTTTAGAAAACTAGTCCCATCTGAATAGGGCTTTAGTAAACTGAACTAAAACACGTGTCAAACACGCCCAAAACAGAAACACATACCACCCATAACAGTACTATTCCGAGTTTGCATTTTACTGTTTTTATTCCTTTTCAAGGAATACTGAATCTGTTTTTGTGCCAGTGAGATAAGTAAATGCTCATATTTAATCTAGAACTATACAATAACCATCATGTTTACACTGTGCACACAACGCCTCTGCACTTACTCTCGATTTCTCTAAACATGAGGACAGGTGCCAGGCAATAAATGGGAAAACAAAGAAATGTGTTAAGGTTTCAAAAGTAACTCAGATATTGTGTTGATATTGTAAATTTAAAAGTAATGCATACTTTACTAGTTACTTGAAGTAATATGATTACGTAAATCACATTACTTGTAATGCGTTACCCCAACACTGTTGGTAACTACAGTGCTTCAATAATACAATAATGCTTCAATTTTTTTTGCAGTTTCAGTGTATACAGTGTACACTCTATACAGTCCACCACTCCCACAGGCAACGGTCATGGCAACGGTCCAGTCACCTGGCATAGGTGAGAGCTGATGTTTACTGTGTAGAAGGGAAACTAGAATGTTTCTGCATGCCACAATGAGTATCAAAGCAATTTAAAAGATTCTACAGCGTAAGCAATTCATCCTAAAGACACAGTCTGAGAAATGTCGTGATACATAACGCGGACTTCTGAAGGGGTTTAAAGTGATTTCTTTGGGAATTTTGTTGAAATTAACATGTAAAATGTCCCTGTAACGTGGTTAGTAGACGTGGGAAGAAGGAGGCGGGAACCGGCGAACGTTCAACAAAAGTTTAATTCAAAATAAACAAAGAACAAAACTAAAGTAATGCCGGCAGACCCTCGCGGACGTCTGCCGGCCACACAAACATAATAAAACATAAAATAAAGTCCAGGCCTGGTCCTCTCTCGTCCTTCACTGATGTCGCTCCTCCTTTTATGCCTCCGGAGCTCCTCCGTGAGAGACTCGAGGCCGGCACGCCTCGCAGATGACGCTCATTATCACTCGCGTCACCGGCCTCGCGCCGTTCCCTCACGGCTCTCGCCCGCCCTGCTCGTCACAGTCCCCTATAAAACTATAAAATGAAAAGCAAAAGTTCGAAGGAATTTCACAGCTTTCTGGATCTGTATGTTTTCTCTCTCAGCTCCAACGGTAGTTTACAACCAGCAGCCCGTCATGCCCACCGTCACTCAGACATTCCAGCCAGCGCCTGCCCAGGGTGAGCAGAAAAGCTCTAGATTCACGAGACATATGCGATCAAACACTATAAGGTTTCAGCATGCATATGATGCACCAGTATAGAATACTGGAGATTTATGATCATATTATTTTTATTTATATTACTTATTTTTCTGCATATGTAGTCACAGTAGTTATTCCACCACGTCTGACTGAAGTTCCTGGGCAGATGAAATGTCCTTACTGCCAGCAGCAGATCGTCACAGAGACGACATACATCAATGGAACAATGGTGTGGGTCATCTGTGGAAGTCTTGGCATTTTAGGGTAAAGGAACCACATTCATATAATTCTCACATAAAGACTTTTGACTATTCAAAATCTGCTAAAGTGTAATAATAGAACAGGATCTGCATTTCCATGGGTTTAAATAAAAGATTTTTGTTATAAGAGAAAATAAAAACAACACTCCTTTTCTGGTTAAAAAAAAAAAAGATCCTGATTTTCAAAAATTAATGATTTTGCGATAGCTGAATGTAAAATTTTTGACAAGCCAAACATGTCAGTCTCTAGGCTGTTGGTTGGAATATTAGAACTAAGAACTTTGACACTCATGTGGATGCATCACTTCACTCATTACTTGCTGGCTAAGAAATAAATAATTATTACTTTACGATCCATCTGTTTTTAAATCCACATAATTTGAATATCACATGTTGGATAAAATACAACATGGCACCGCGAATGGCGACTTCGGTAGTGTGCTCCTACAACATTGATGTCTGTCAAAAAATAACATGCACCACGTGCAGTATTTACGAGATGAAAAGGTCCAGGGAGTATGCTTCTCCTAGACAACACGACTGGATATTTTGATTACATTACCACTTTCTGAGAAGAGGGAGAAAATGGTGGCCTGAGTGGCTTTAACATGTTGTCTGTCAGAGATGATATGTGCATAATACATAATTGACTCTCATAAGCATAGATTTGTGAACTTGGCAGGTGACTTTTATAAAATGTAGTTTGATCACTAGCTTTTTAATTGTTTAAAGGACTAAGGCAATTATCAAAGTCTGATAAAATGTTGTTTTATTTTATAATAAAAGATTGTAAATTTTTACATGATTTGTTACATTTAATGATCCCTTAGCAGATTTTGACTCATTTAAATATATTTGTATTTACACATTTTTAATGATGTTGCAATTTAGTACATTTAAAATATATTAACTTTATAATATCAAATAACACAGTTACAATTAACCACAGTTACTATTATAATCAAGTCCTTTATATGTGCTGTATGTTAGTCAACACATCAAGTGTACTTCTTTAAAGCATGACAAAATATTAAAACAATTTTTAAAAGTGCATTTAAGTGTGAAGCAGTGTACTCTCTTTAAGTAAAATGATAGCTCACCAAAAATAAAAATGCTGTCATCATTTACTCACCCTCATGTAGTTCCAAACCTGTATGAATTTCTTTGTTCTGCTGAACACGAGGGAAGATATTTGGAGGAATGTCAGTAGGAAAAATAAATACTATGGTAGTCAATGGGGGGGCAAGATCTGTTTAGTTACTGACATTCTTCCAAATATCTTCTTTTGTGTTCCACAGGACAAAGAAATTCATACAGGTTTGGAACAACGTGAGGGGGACTAAATGATGACAGAATTTTCATTTTTGGGTGAACTATCCCTTTAAATGTTGTTTCATGTCATTAAAATTATATAACTGGCAAAAATCTTTTTTTTTAATATTCTTTTGAGAACTCATTTACCGTCTGCGTGAAAAATAAATTGACCAATCACAGATTGTTTTATTTTCATTTTGCCACTTAGGGTCAGACTAATCTGTCCAAAAGTACCATATCTCAAAGCGAATAGAGTTATTTTGGTGGATATGCAGTTGCTGACTGAATTGATGAACTAGACACTAATTGATGAGGAAAGAAAACACTCTTCTTTTTTTCTGTCCAGGATCTGGCCGTGTTGTTTGATTCCGTTCTGTGTGAATGCCTGCAAGGACGTAGAGCATCGCTGTCCAAGCTGCAAAAGTGTTGTCTATGTGTACAGACGCATGTAACTTGTTCTGAAGTGAAGAAAATCTGAATGACCAAAAGAAAAAACTTTACTGTCAGCATCTTTTGGACATTGTAGTCGGTTACTGATTCCAAGTTACATTACAAAAATCTTAATTTGTAACGTAATCCATTACATTACACATTTAATGTAATATAATCTGATGACTTTTTGATTACTTTTAGATTACTTTTGACCTTACTAATTTATCACATTGACTTGATTAGGATAATCTTGTACCATATTGATATAAAGATACAAAAAGAAAGAAAATTTCTTTGTTATCAACAACATGAAGTGCATTAAGTATTACGTCAAGTCAGGGTTTCTCAGACTGGGGTTTGTGAAGGAATTGCAGAGGGGTTTTGAGTTTAATGAAAAGCTATTAAGTAATTAAATCATAAAAATGTAAGATATGCTTTTTTAGAAAGGAATAAAAAAAAAAGAATTAGGGAGAATCAATGAATTATGAATAATTTACTGTTATTGTGAGAAAAACATGTAATCACAGTACCTGTAGTCTGATTAGGAGTATTTTAAAATGTAATATAATCTTAATTACAAGTACTTAATTTTCGGAATCTGATTACATAATCCAGATTACATTTAATTAGTTACTACCCAGCACTGTGGACTTCCTAATTCAAAGAAAAATAACACAATAACATGGGTTTCTTTTTCCTTCTTTATGCAAATATATATTGATACTGAATATGAAAATTTATAATGAACTCTGCAGGATCATGTAACAAAATATACATCTTACAACTTGTTGTGCCATTTTTGCACAACATGTATGTTTATTTCACTGTTTGTTTATTTGATTAAATTGTTCTCCAAAACCTAATTTCCCCCCAAAATCACTCAAAAAATAATTTGTTGTATCAGATTATATTTATCTGACAATATAGCACTGTATTTCATATCTTACATAATATCACAGACAACACAATGGACTCACATGATTTGCTTCATTTTCAATTGACTGCAACAATGTACAGTAAAGACAATTGCCAGCAGCCATAACACCCTGTAGCCCAAGACTGGTTGCCCACTGAAGCTAAGCAGGGCTGAGCCTGGTTAGTACCTGGATGGGAGACCTCCTGGGAAAACTAGGTTGCATCCAGGTGGATGCTGCACATTGGTGGTGGTTGAGGAGATTCCCCCTCCCGTATGTAAAGCGCTCTGAGTACCCAGAAAAGTGCTATATAAATGTAAGGAATTATTATTATTATTATTATTATTATTATTATTATTATTATTATTATTATTATTAATTAATGTTTATGCCTTTGCATGTTTCTCTACACCTGTGGTTAGGGTTAGGCTGTTAATGGGAGAAAAATATATTAAAAAACCAAAAGGAATATGAAAAATAGCAGTCAAAATGAAGAAACTGAATATTACCTTGCTACTAATGACTGTTTGCTATTCTTTAATAAATAGTAGCCAATTAAAAAACAGTAAATGGATGCCCTCTCTCACGTTACAGTGACGCACTCTCAACATTCTGCTTGATAAAAGCAGCTATCTTCGATAATGCTCAATCATCACTTAATTAATCAGTTAATTGTCTCATTAACTGATTCAGTGTTACATTTAACAACCTGTAGTGTGCACACTGAAGAGTGTTCATTTAATCTGGGCTAACCCATGTGGGGCCTACATGGAAATTGCGGACAAAACTGACTGGGCAGCGCAGGTCAAACCCATCTAGGCCACACATGGCTGTGTTGGCTGGGAAGCATCCCGCTATCGGACCGTGACAGTTAAGGGATTAAGGGTAAAGGGGACAATTTTGGATACAGCCCTATAATCCCTGTGCCATACCCCCACCCAAACTATAAATACACAACAAATACACAACTTTTTTAAAAAGTTCATAAAGGTTTAATTGAAAGATTAACACATTTTACATTTGAAACTAATGATCAAACTTTATTTGCAAGGCAATTTTATTTATAAAGCACATTTCATACACAATGGTAATTCAAAGTGCTTTGCATCAAAAGGAATTAAAATAATAAAGATAATAACAACAGATACATTAAAAATGAAAATATCATAAAAAATAAATATAAGGCTATATTTGACCAAAAGCTTATTTAATTAGTAACAATTAGTGCAGAACTTTAAATATTTCTGAAGCAATTTTCCATAATATTTGTTTTAAAGTTGTAAAAACCTACAGGTTTGTTTGTTTTCAAGTTTAAATTAAACAGAGTTTGCAGGTCACTGTCACTGTGATGTGTGCAGAATGTTTAATAGGACTCTATATACTTAGTTGAATATCTCTTTACATTTTCTCAAAGCTTATATGCAGCTCCACCACTAGAGGGAGAAAGATGCTGAATGAATTCTCATAAAAACACATTTTGAAAGCATTACGGTGCTATCACATTAGCAAAAATTTAGGTGAAATTTCGAGGGCATTTTCCATTGTCAGTATTGCAGCGGTGTATGAAACACAGCTCACATAAGTCACTTTCAAAACCAAGTAGCTTCCTGAGAAATTTGGAGAGTGAAAATGTGACTGCACATTTAGTGTGCTATTTAGTGTAAGGCGTTGGGTTTAGCTGTCCACGGGTTGATTTCAATAAGGACGATGGACTTGAAATATTAATGCCTAATAACTTTTATTTAGCAGAATGTTAGAACTGGGGATGAGAGCAACACCACAGGGTTTAAAATGTAAATAGTAATAGCACAACACAATTGATAGATTCAAATGACATCAGGCCATTTCATGATGATCACAAAACAATCAACAGACAATCATCACCACCTGAAGTCATTTTGCTTTAGCTTTCTTTGCTACTGTAAATGTGCTTAACAAACACACTGTCACAGCAGAAAAGACAAATGAGTAATAAGAGTTAAGAGCCCAGCTAATGGAAACACTAATCACCATTATGGTGATTTCAAATGAAACAGAGTTAAACCTCTGTTAATTCTCAATAACAACTTTTGTAGATGTCTAACATAAATAAAGTCAATGTGGTTAGTAATAAGTGAAGCTGGTAATGCTGTTTGTGGAGTTGTTTAATCCTCCTCTGTTGAGATCTTGAGAGATTTAATGTCTTTTATCTGTAGTTCTTGTGTTTCTGCTCGTCTCTTTTTCTGTTCTCTTCTTTCTTTCAGTGATTTTGCTTGTTAACAGGCTTATTAAGTCTGAGATGACTCTATATTTAATGTACACAGATTTTGTAGCTCAGTTGAGGTCCAGTTTAGGTTTATTTCTTTGCTCTTGGCTGACATCTGGTATTGCTGTGGCCTGCTTGTGGCCCAGATCTGGCAAACAGAAGATCGATCCACATGTGGGCCATATCATCATGCCACTTGTGCCAGATGTGGGCCGGATCTGAGCCGACACAATGTTCCCCTCTGGGTGGAGGAGGTGCTGGTACTGGATATGCAGGTTTTTGACAACATGTTCCTTCTGATCATTCAATCAGGAAATAAAAATGCAGTTTATTTTGCATGATATCTTGAGGATCTTCTGATTGCGTTATAGCATCAGCTTTCAACTCCACCCCTTATTTCTGCCGTATCAGTGCCTATTCTGATAGTCTCTCTATCTGTCCAAGTGTCTTTATAGAGAAGAGTATCAGAATTTCCACAGCTCTCCATTGACTGCACAAACACACAGGTATGTGTCATATAAATTTGGGTGTTTTTGATTGAAAAAAGATCATATTCTTTACTTTGGATTATGTGTTTCCACAGCCACTTTATGATGTTTGGATAAAGATACAGGATGTTATATGAAATTCTAAGATAAATATAATAGTAATATTAAAACCTTATTTTCAAATTCTGACCCGTGTTTTAAGTTCACTATTAAGAAGGCTGAACTTGTTAACAGATCAGGTAAATGTCAATGTCAAAAGTGGCCTAAAATGGTCACTATACTTTCTATTCATTGCCATCTGTCTACTAGTTTGTTGCAGTGATTAATGCATGTCAGTAACTGTTTGTAAACAAGTTCTGATGTTGGCTTGAGAAAGCTTACCCTGAAAGTTTGAAGTAATTGTAAAAGCTTGAAGTATGAAATAGTTGAGAGATAGAGTTTAAAGAGCTTTTAAAGTGTTAAGTTTGAATCAGTTTTAAAAGCTCAAACAAGCGTGAAGGTTTTAAGTCTATTAGATAAATCTACTACATTTCTCTCCAATATGGGAGAAAATTAAATTAAATGTGAAGGGTTTTAACTGTCACAAGATGATTGACAGGGCAAACTGGCACTCTCTATTTTGAGCATAGACATGAAAATGCACTATCCAAACTTAAATGGTTGTAATTTGTCAATGCTTTGGAATTATAGACCAAATACAAATTAAACTATAAAGTATAAGTATATATATATAAGTTTACTGTAAAACAAATGTACTGTACTGAATATTTATATTTTATGCAAAATATATATTTTACAAAATAATTTTTACTCTAAAATTGCTATTAAATTAAAGCCTTATGTCTAACCAAGTTGTGTTCAAAATTTGGAGTTGATATCACAAAAAATGTAAGTTTATTATGAGATTTTGTTTAGGTGTAATACCAAAAACAGCCACTGGGTGAAACCCACAAGTTTTTTGATGCATTGTCCTGTAAAAAAATTAATACATTTCCGTCACAATATCACCTATCACAAAACAGTCGCCAAATATGTGAGTTTAAGAGCTTTCTGACAATGTGTTTTTTCAAGATTAGAAAAAAATAGTTAAAATATTTTTTGTAATATGAAACATGACCCTGCCCACTAGGGGAGGAGCCTGCAAAAAAAATAAAATTTCCACGATAACGCAATATGCGATTTCAAAACAGTTTTCACAGGATGAATTTTGAGTTTTTAAACTTTTGAATGATATCTAATTTATGATTACTATGTGATAGGAAAAAAAGACAACAAAAAAAGAGTGCCAAGCATCCTGGTGAAAGTTATTGGGTAAAATGGGAACAGGATGTACGTGTAACCCCTCCTGTTCGAACAGTCCACTCTAAGCGGGACTCAAACCTGAGTCCACTGGCAGTCGGGCGCTCTGGCTAAAGACCACAGTCTCTAGTCTCAGTTGCTAGAGCACCTCTTGAGATCAGGGGTGTCAGGTTTACATGCACAGCTCTTACCGGCCTACGTCCATTACACACATAACTAAGTGACAGAGTGGTTCATTAAAGGCACAATTATGGCAATGTAGTATGTCCCGCTTGCCTACTCTTCTGCTACACACTCAGAAGTATGTACTTTTTCTTCACAAAAGGCAGAGTACACGTAGGTGAATTGGAATGCAGGGTTGGGCATGGGAAACATTTCTATGTCAACACCATCAATGCCAAAATTAATCTGTAGCAGTCAGATGGTACAGAGGTCATGTGGTACGAGTGAAATCTCAAGTTCTGGAGAATTTTTACAATCACAGTACTTCTGACATGGCATGAACAAACCTAGATTCTATCGCCTTTTCCAAACACATATCCTGCTGACTCATCTGTTGCTCAGAACATGGACTCCTGACAGATAAAATGTTATCAAACTGGCTGGTCGTGGCTCATGAGAACATGGTTAGACAGAGATGAACACTGGACACCTTTTTGCTGGAAGTTCTGGAAAAAGTGGCTTTGAAGGGGACCTATTGTGCAAAATTCACTTTTGCATGGTGTTTGGACATAAATGTGTGTTGGCAGTGTGTGTACAGAACCACCCTATAGTGATAAAAATCCAACCACTGTTCGTGATCCAGCTTAAGCTGTAATTATATTTTCTGAAAGGTATGACATCCCTTTCCTAAACAGGGTTATTTGTTTGCTTTCAAATTATAAATACACTCAAGATTTTGTGCAAATTATGCGCTTTTAAAGAAACAATTTGTACATGTATTTTTTTCTTATTTTGAGAAAACTGTGATATTTGGATGCAGTTTTTTGTTTGCATGTTATTGCCCCCACACCTATCTATTGAACATACTGGATTATATAGGTATGATTGAATTATTATTTAAAATATTATTTTAAAATATCAGATGACAGGTTGGACCAGCACATGACGGGGTGGACACATAAAGCATGTAAGGAACCCCCCATCGGCCCAAAAACGGAGTCCGACGGCGTTGGGCGAAGGTTAACGCGTGTATGCCTTTTCAGCGTCTCTGTGAAGTTCACTTAATTTCGCTCGTTTAATCTGACTCCAATTTCAAATGATTCTTATTCTAAGGGTTGTGTCTCCAATTAGAAATTAGTCAGTTGTCATGTATTAATTTAGATACTTGATTATTCTGGGTATCTCTTATTTTCAATTATTCTTTCATTACGGACCCATTATCGCTTAGAGAATTTCGCATCGGCCGACTGCGTTCTCACGGACATAAATTCGCCAGTTTATGATTCTTAGTCAGAGGGTGCAGAGTTTACTAATGCATTTGAGTCGAACCGCCACATGCTTGTTCATACAAAAATACAGTTTTCTTAGTCACGATACTGCAACTTGCTAAGTCAATAACAGGCAAACTCAAAAAGTCCCATGATGTGCAACATGCTCCTTTCATGATCTCTCTAGTTTGACCTGCCCTGACGCAGATTTACAGAAATAACAGACTCCAATAATCTACCGGTCATAATGATTTCAGAAGAATCCAGAGTAAATCAAATATAATATTTTATTTGTCAAGTAAAATATATCATGCCAATTACATTACAATTAGACAATTAGAAGCCACTTTAATTACATGTCCAGTAAAATAACTTCCCTGATCAGATCCCATATGATCCAGCGCCCTCAGAGAGGAGTTTGCTAACACTTTGTCCATTTTGTTTGTGGTTTTGTTGCAAAGGAAAATCAAAACTTATACTTCCTCTTGTCACTGGGTTACAGATCAATAGAATCAAATTTTAATTCTGTTTTGATCTTGAATGGATTTAGCCTAATTCAAGATATGACAGTCGGGTTAATTAGTTTAGTTGTTAAATACTGGGCATTATAATTTTTCTCATTAAAGATTCTTGCACAGATAGAAGATAAAGAAGTTCTTTCCCATTAATTTTATTTATTCCTTCCATTTTTCTTAACAATTTAGCCTTTAACATTGTAGCCTTATGGCAATTCTATGCTCCTGTGCATGGTTTAACTGCAGCTATATGGAGGATAGCTGAGTGTTCCATTTAGGAGACAAACAAAATTTAACACAGACACACGTTGTACTATTTCAGTACTAGTTATTCCAACTTACGCAAGACACATGGTCTAAAATGCATAGCATCTAACCTCAAACCTAAGTGTGTCAACGCATCACTTACAGTAAAGCAGTCATGCGTTTTAAAGAATAAACTCAACTAGTCTAGGTGCACATGTAGCACAAACAACTAGAATGTGTGTTCTGTGAGAACAATGTGTCTAACACAATTACAAATTTGAATCCTTCCATTGATTCCTCATAATTCTTTCAGCACCAATAGTGCTCCCAACTTCTGTCTTCATTCTAGTTCCATCTTACTACATTCTAATTCTTTCTGCTCCTCTCCAAAATCCTTTCTTCTTCCACACCATTGCTTGAATCATCATGAGATTAAAGGCCATCCCTGGCCATCATAATATAATATATCATGATGTGATCATAATATAAATTATATTATATTAAAACAGTATACATTAAAAATAATTTTATTTGCTGGTATCAAGAGAGTCTTGGCTGAGTAATTTGTCAAGAGTGACTTGTTATCACCTTACTGATCTTTTTGAAGGCATTTGGCCCCGCAGCTACAGCTGTGATGGCATTGCATTGTTCACAGCAACAGGCTAAACTGGAAACAGTTATAGACTTTAACGCTGTGAATATTGGGTCAAATCATTGGCTCAATTTTAAGATTTTTGTGACTACAATATAGAATTGGACACAATTTTCTTATTTTTGGGCTAAGATGTTATCAATTACACTCTTCTGAGAATCTATTTGGATATGAAAAGAAAGGTTGGACAAACACAGGACTGATTGAGAGCACGAAGATTAATTGTTGGTCTGTTTGTTTTTTCAGTTTCTTTTGAGACACTGAACAACATACAAGAATGCAATAATTTTAAAGTTTGAACTAAGACCAAGGTAAAAGATATGTTTTATACTTTTATGAAACAAAGACAAACTGAGCATGTCCTCTGAATGGGTGAAACCCTCAGGCTTGGTTGCAAGCCTCTAAGTGACATCATAATTATCATTATACACATCAGTTTTAACATTTAGTGTATTTTCCCAGTTGCAGTCTCTCCAGGACTTCTGCATGGCAGCAGTTCTCCAGGACTGAGACAGAATTATGCCCAAATCTTTTCTTTTGAAAACTTTTTAGTTTTACAACATTGTTTTGTCCAGCTTTACATTCCAGACACAAAGGATTCCAGTGAGAGATTTTTCTCCCTTGTTATCTCTTTTGGCTTATCCAATCACAAGATTTTTTCACAACGTGACCATTTGCTTATTTTCAGTGTTGCAACGTTGTTGCAGCAAGGCAAATAAACATGTAGTTGAGCATTCTTTACCTCCGAATTTAGGTTTCAATTTACAGCCCTCTGTTGAATACCAGAATAAAATTTGGATGATGTTATTCCAATTTAAGGTTAATCTCTTGTTGCATAGGCAAACAAGGAGATCTTTAAAGTTTAAAGCAAGGGATATCATTTCTCATCTACGCTGTCGCTATCATGTCCCTGATAACATGTGGTTGTCTAATTCTCCAGCCCCACCGGATTTTGCTCTCCGGTCTTAAATCTATGGGTATGCCGACCCATTCTATAAATGTCTCTAGGATGCAGCTATCTTTCCCTCAACACTTCTAAAAGGCAAATAAGAATGGACTTACCACACAGCTGAAGAAAGAGAAGATGATCAAGCCTCTTACTTGTTGCAAATCCCAATTTTCCACTGAAAAGACATTCGCCAACAGGATATGGGAGATCACGGAGGGAATGTCACCACTTTGTAAGGCCCGCCCAATCGGCCCAATGGCGGTTTCCCACAGGACGGGGAAGGTCTCTTGCGCATTCCATCTTTTCAGCGTGGCAAAGTAGTTTAATTTCAAATAATCTTTTATCTGACTCCATGTTATTATGACCTCGAATTTAGTTTAGAATGTCAATTGATTATTGGTCATTTGTATAATAATTTGGCTTTACATTTGAATATTCTATTTAACTCTTTACTCTTACTGTACTCGTTCATTCGGTTCTCAGAGTCGCACAGGGTCCTCGCACTGGCCATTCATTAATATGCGGGCCCACGATCACAAACTCACCAGTCTTGGTCACTAGACAGAGGTAATTGACTACAGGGGCGGACTGGCCATCTGTGTGATCTGGAGAATCACAGAACGGCCGGTACTCAAGGACGGCCGGCGGGCCGGCCCACCACCCGCCACGCACGCAGTCATCACCTGTTTTTTTCCCCCACTAATCTGTTTCACACTCCAGTACTGTAGGTGGCAGCAATGCACCTTTAAGTTGGATGTCAGCTGCACTGGCCGTGGCCGCCAAGTAAGGAGAAGAAGAAGTGGAAGAGTAGGAAGAAACCAACAGCAAAGACGTTAGATAGAAGAAACATAGAAACAAACAAACAATATGCATAACGCGGCCGCGGGTAAAAAACAGAAAGAAAAGGGTGGGGCTGAGAAGGTGAGAGAAAAAAAAAAAAAAGCGGAATTTAGATACTGAAGCCGCTAAATGTCGCAAAATAACTGACCACATGCAGTAGCTAATATTAAGAAATATTGAAGATTTTGAATACAGAAGCTACATTTGTAATGGTGTATTTTCATTTAGATGTGGTATTATTATTTGTGCAGTAAGATTAATTACTGCATAAGTTAATTAAGATTATTAAGTAATAAATTAATTTTAAGACAGCATGGAATAGATTGTATAATATGCTGTTATAACAGCAAATTTGGAATAAAAATTCCAAAAAAGTTTTTAAAATCCATTCCATCATTTGTTTATTCAGGTTGAGCTTCAGCGCACCGATTGCTTTGGGCCGGGCCTAGTCAAAGTCCAGGGCTCTTTTTTAGTCCCAGTCCGTCCCTGATTGACTATACTAATAGAGTGCCGATCTCATGCTTGCTTTCTCTAAAAGTATTTGGTTTAGTCCTCCATAGATCTGTATACACTTGAATTAAAGTAACACTAACTCTAGTCAGAGGTCATAACCACTACTACAGATAAGCCGACCAATATTACTTCTCTTATAGTAGCTTTGGTTTGGTTATGCCATGATTTCCCATGTACACTTAGCTAGAGTAACGTTACAATAAACAGAGGTAAGGCTCACCCTATTTAGGTTGGTCGATCAACATTTGTTGCCCTAAACGGAAATTCCTATTTTAGCCTTTACAGTCTAAGTACACTTGAAATAATGCCAAGCATTAGTCGGAGCTCTAAAATCACAGTTGGTGTGCCCTATGCTCCACTCAACTGGACTTTAGTCCGTTACTAACCTGACGCAGATTTGCGGTAACAATGGAGACATCGTAATCTACTGAAGTCAATAATTTCAGAGTAAGTCAGAATAAATCAAATGTGACAATTTATTAGTCAGGTAAATGTATCATGCCAATTACATTACAATTAGACAATTAGAAGCCAATTCAGAAATGTTAAATGCATAACATCGATTACTCAAAGAAATGCATATATACACACAGTGATGCGTGAATGTCTTCAGACATTCACCCATCTCTGTGGGGGCCTTTGGCTACAGATCCCACATGACTGCTTTGCTCTTTACCTTTTATACCAGGACCAGAACAAAAGGATCGTAAATGTTTATTACACCAACACCTGTTTTGGGGGAGAGGAGAAGAGACACCACCCAAAAAGAGGACAGAATTTTCCTTAATTTTCCATCTTCTTCATAATTCTAGTGACTGCTGTGAAACTGAGACCATTTTACCAATCGCACTGAGACTTTTAAAATGATACCAAACATGAAAGGGAAAAACAGTATATATACAAGTTACATTATACATAAAATATAAACTTTCAGTGACTTGAGGCAGGGGGAAGGAGAGTTTGTGTGTGTGTGGGGGGGGGGGGGGGGGGGGGGTTGCATACTGTAGATGTGTGGGGGCAAGGCGTTGTCCTATGCTATTCTTTTAAGATCTTCTCTCCAGATACGCTTTATTGCTTTATTGCTGGATGCTTGATCTCAGTTTTTGTTTAGCAGGAAAATCAAGCCTTACAAGCAGAACACACAAAGCATGACAAAATATAACAATGAAACATTTATTCAACTTCTATTTATTCAACCCCCCACCGCTTATTCATTTTAGTTTACTTTAATTTATTTCATATTGATTCAATACATCTTAAATCTGTAGTCCGTAACTTTTTTTGGTTAAGAGTTTTGAGCAGGTACATAACCAGCCAGTGCTCAAAATGATTTCCTTACCTTAGCCTGATTCACAACGGTAAGCTTGCAATAATGTTTTATAATTTGAGTGGTAGGTGTACACGGGAAATTCCGCCGTTGTGTGTAGCCTCTTCTTACAGCAGCTGGAATGTAATTAAACTTGTCATTTTGATGCCGGTTTGTAATCCAACATGTTCAAAACGACAATCATCATTGACAACTGGTGCATTGATTGACAATCCACATAGGCTACACCTCAAAACATTAGATTCTTCCTCGCATGCCGATGCACAACCCACGTAAAGATGATAATTCCACAAATAACAGCAATTTCAGGGTTCAAACAGAGATGGCGACAATGAGGCAAAACTTGCGGACTGCAGCTTTAACTAAAAACCTCATGTAAACACCCTATAATGAACAGAGAGAAACACTTCTGAAAAGAAATTTAGATATACATTCACAAACAATAAATCATTTATAAATTACAAAATATTATCTACAAGCAGATGGTTCTATAAATTACAATATTACATTTCTATAAATTGCAATATATGAATGCTATGTCCACCCTGTCATGTGTATGTCCACCCTATCAAGTCTTAACTGGCCGATAGGGCGGACATTTTGGGTCAACGACAGGGTGGACATTTTGATATTCAATTAACATATTAGCTTACAAAATCAAACTGTGACTAGCTAAATAGCTTGTCTGGTTGTTGAAGAACATTTGGTATATTTAAATGTACATATTTTGAAAACATTGTATTCTAATCACTTCCTGTACATTTTATGCCGACAGGGTGGACATTTTACGCTTTGGCAAAACAAGTATGCAAACTCAAACTAAGAAAATTTGTCAATTGGAAAGTCACCAACTTACTTCAGCCGTTGAAATTCCCGCCACTGAAGAGACAAAAAATCTGTTGTCCTGATGTCAATAAAGGGGATGGCCTTTTCTTAAATGGATGGATTCCCCAATGACAGGGTGGACAACCTTTCAAGGGACATGTAAAAACTCTTCTTTTTTATTAAATAAAATATTGTTTTTCATTGAGTGTATCAGTACACTCAAATTGAGTAATGTCTTATTTAAAAAAAATATTAATAGGAAAACAAAAATTTTACTCTCAGTAAAATTTAAAGAGCAGTGCATGACATAACAAAATAACACACATCGTCTTATACAAAACTAAAATGTATCTAAAGAGCCAAGTAATGCTTTTGTTATGAATATAAAAACTTAGCCTTATATTACACACCCATGTAATAGTCATTTTTATCATGGCAAATGAGTTATAACATAATACAGGACACCAAAAGGCACCCTATAGTGATATTGACCCATTAAGCAACGAAAAAGCATAAGGTAAGGTCTTTATATTTGTTTACTGTTAGTTGTAACGAGTGTTTCTGTATACTTTGCTATGTATGTTGATGATAATGCAAGGGAAAGAGAGAGAGTTTATGGATAACATTTTAATGCACACTTGCACTGTGTTTTATTAAGCTGAAGTACAATAAACATCATAAAACTCATCTGTATAGTTTTCGCCATGATTCAGACGGTACAAAAGGCTTGTACTAATATAGTGGATAAAAACAAGAAGGCAATATAAGTTATAACCGTAATTAAACTAAACTATACCTGTCCTATCTCCATGCAGCATACATTCGCAGTTTCTGATATTAGTTCGTCCTGACTGAATCCTGTCACCAGAATTAGCTCGTGAAGCTCCGCCCTCTTAGGCAGAGCGCAGCAGCTCATTTGCATTTAAAGGGACCACACTGAAAGACAACAGAGACTTATTTTACATCTTGTAAAATGGGGCATAATAGGTCCCCTTTAAATCAACTTACGCTGTATTTGATCTCATACAACATCTTTGATCCTTTTCAGTCTGCGTTTAAGGCTAAGCACAGTACTGAGTCAGCCCTATCAAGAGTGACAAATTACATTTTGTTATCAGTCGACTCTGGAAACTGTGCAGTCCTAGTTCGATTGGATTTAAGCGCAGCCTTTGACACCGTGGGCCATTGTATTCTGTTAAAAAGATTAAATCACGAGGTTGGCATCTGTGATGCTGCCTTAGATTGGTTTGAGAGTTATCTTTCAAATAGGAGTATATCTGTAGAAATTGGAGAATTTTCATCATCCCCAGTGCCAATCACCTGTGGAGTGCCAATCACCTGAGTATAGATTATAGATATATAATCTATAGATATAGATTAATAGATATTCTGTACAAAATGAATACAAAAAGTGTAGTGACACATTAGCAGATCAAGTTGATACTTAATGTTGACTAAAAACTAAAATTATCTGGAAAAAAACAGATGTATGTGTTGCTGTTGTAAGGTGCAGCAAAATACATGCCAATCACTGCTTTGATTATTACATTTATGAATAAGTATGTGGCAAAAGCTATCTTTTGGTATTCCTGTTCATCTCAGTACGACTGATGTGAACTCCAGAAGTACACCACCCTGTTTGATTTCGAAAGTATTTTTGATCCAGTTGCCTCAAGATGCCACCACAAGAATCTGTACAATCCAACCTATTCATTGTTTCCTGATTTGTGATGTCAAAGGCAGCAGTCTATCTATTTGTTATTTTATTGTTGCTTTGCCAGTGTTGTATGTAGAACTCTAGAACACGAGCTTGAAGCACTTATGCTTTTCTCATTCACAGATTGTTGATAATGGATAAAGAACAGTTCCCCCCTCCATATCCTGGACCGCCATTGGTCCATACCAACGTTCCCTACCAGATGCCGCAGGTTTCCTATCAAAGCCAACAAAGTCAGCAGACCCTCACTCTGATATTCAGTTCAGAGACTGTTTGTCATTGGTAACTACAGTGCTTCAATAATTATCTTTTTTGCAGTTCCAGTGGCCACATACAATCCACCACCCTCACAGACGACTGTCATGGCATCCAGCGTAACACAAACGATCCAGTCATCTGGCATGGGTAAGAGCTGATGTTTACTGTGTAGTTTAGAGGGAAACTTGTATGTTTCTGCATGCCACAATGAGTATCGAAAACACAGAAATTCCAAAACACGGCGTCCATTTTCTAAATATAGAGAAGGAAAAAAAATAATAGCTTCTGCTAAGTCATGATAACATGACATATTGTTCTGTCCAACTATGTTGTTTGCATTAAGATATAAATATGCACTTATAATTGGTGGCTGAGCACCTATTGTATCCATTAATGTTCTTCTTCTTCTTCTGCTCATGAAGTCTATGGCAGCCCATAGAACCGTATGTTGTAAAGTTGTGAAATTTGGCACACAACTTTTCCGAACTCGTCTTAGACAGTTGGTCCAATTTTCACCAAAATTGGCTCACATCATCTTCAGACCATACTGGCAAAAATTTATTAAAAGCTTTTTGATAGACCAAACCGTTCTCGAATACAGCATCAATTAAATAGTTGGCATGATGCCAAGCTGAGGCTGTAACTCTGCAATGCTTTGGCATGTTAACACCAAACTTTGTATGTGTCATTGTCATGTCACACTGACCACACCATATTAATTTAGTAACACGTCACCTACTGGTCAAAAGTGATAAGCAATTAAATCATATTAATAGTTATTGCATTTATGATTTTTTCAGCCATTTTGAATAAAATATTCTAATTAAAGCATTCACCGCGATCTCCCAGCTAATAAGGTGCAATGACCTATATTTCAATTAAGGAGACAAAGAAGGTCTGCACTCTAAAAGAGACTTTAATAGAAGTTCACAGGAGATAAGTCAACAAACGTTTCGGCTCTTCACCTTCGTCAGTGTAACAATTTCATTCACTCTCAATGATTATATAGAAAATATACTCTAAATCCACAGGTGTTTACAATCATGATTAAAACAATCAAATAATTAGTTCAAACTTCAGTTTAAGTCTATAATAGGTCACAATTAAATGGCAAGAGTAAATCACATATCTGACAAGAAACTAGCAGTGCAGATGATCTTGAAACCCAGGGCATGGAATCAGTTGATTCTTCACAAGAAAGACTCTTACGATTACATCAAAAAGAGATGCGTTTTGAACTCCATGCAAAGACATTGAGTGAATATTATCGGTGTGAACGGATTCCTAGAGGTCTTCGGTTTGAAAAAGCTCCCACCATTGGCAAGGATGATCCTGAGTTTTGTCAACGTTGGTGTGAGATTTTAAACTATTGTTCATTTGATTTGATGTTGCTAATTGTTGAACATGCCTCCAAAGAATCATTATCTGTGAAAACATCTATCCAGGAATGTGAGAAGGAAATTGAAACTATGTACAACAAAGAAAAACTAGAGAAATTAAAAAAGACTATCCAGTTGAGACAACTCAAGGAATTCCGTGAAGATCTGACCACTTTTAAACTTCGTAAGTTCAGACGCGATACAATGGATTATAAAGATAATAAGGTCTACAAATGGTTGTCGGGGAGCCAAGGAAAACCTCGAGTTCCACGCTCATGGGAAGAACCCACAGATTCTAGTGAATCTTACTTCTCCTCTTCATCCACAACATCGTCTAATCCCAAATGGTCTTTTTTGGGAACTCCACGTCGTTCCCAAAGAACAAATACAAGAAGAGGCGTCCAACCAGGAGAGGTTCGAGGGGGAAAAAGACGTGTGAGGTAAACCATATGGACACTAACGACAGCGACGAGAGTAATGCAATATTCAATTTGTCTGATAAAGAACTTTCAAACGAACACATACAGGTTCTTAGCAAAGGTTTGTCCTTTGTTCCATCTCCTAGAACTGATCCTTTTTTGGTTAAGGTTGAATTGTTTAAATTTATGAGGAATATTAAACTAAAAAGTTTCTTTGGTCAAAAAAATATCAGTGATACAGCTATTAACCGTTTTAAACCAAAAAGTACTTTTGTGCCTTTTGTTTCCAATTCCTCTGTGAATACATTTTGTCGGCTGGTGGAAAATGATATTGATAATATGCTAATTGTAAAATCTAAATTCAGTAAGAATAATTTAGATAAAACTCAAAAAATTGCTTTGGAGGATTTAAAGAGTGATAAATCAATCATGATTCAAAAAGCAGACAAAGGAGGAGCAATTGTTTTACAAAATACAGTTAATTATATCGCTAAAGTAAAAACTATGCTTGACGATCAGGTGTGCTATAAGAAATTAATATTTAATCTGACTATAGAATATAAATCCCAGCTAGACGGAATGTTGAACAGAGGTTTTGAAGAAAAATGGTTAACTGAACAAGAGTTCAAATGTTTGATTAATCATCATCCAGTTGTTCCAGTACTTTATGCACTGCCAAAAATACATAAATCAACCACAGATCCTCCTTACCGACCCATTGTATCTGGTATTGGTTCACTTACTGAAAAGTTATCCGAGTTTATTGATTTTCATTTACAGCCATTGGTGAAACAATTACCGTCCTATTTAAGAGACACAACTGATTTTTTGAATAAACTACAACTATTTTCAAATTTAGATGACCAGGATTGGTTAGTAACATTGGATGTGTCATCTTTATACACTTCGATTCCACACAAAGAAGGGTTAGAGGCTTTGGATTTTTTTCTAAAAACTCTTCAAAATTTAACTTTACCCATACAATTTATTTTGGATTTGACTGAATTTATATTAACCAAAAATTATTTTTTGTTTGAGAAAGATTATTATCTGCAAAAACAAGGTACTGCTATGGGTCCTTTAGCACCAAGTTATGCCAACCTTTTTATGGGTAAATTCGAATTAGATTTTATTTACAATAACAACCCTTTTGGATACTGCATTAAGTACTGGGCAAGGTATATTGATGATTGTTTCCTCATTTGGAAGGGAAGTGAAGAGGAGTTAAATAATTTTGTTTTGTTTTTGAATTCCAGAATGGACTCCATCACATTTTCAGTTGAAAAAGATTTGTTTTCTATTCATTTTTTAGATGTTTTGATATCCAAAATCAATAACTCTGTCTCCACCACGGTATTTCGAAAACCAACAGATAAAAATACTTTACTTTCTGCTAATAGCCATCATCCATTACCATTGAAAAAAGGTTTACCTTTAAGTCAACTATATAGACTAAGACGTATTTGCACTTCAGAGGAAGAATTTGATGTGCAATCTAAAATTCTACATAATCGCTTTAGTTCAAGAGGATATCCATACACTTGGTTCAAATCAGCGTTTGATAAAGTTAAAAATTCTCAAAGAAGTCTATTATTAAATAACAACCAAACTAAACAAAAAAAAAACAGTTTTCGGTAAATTATATTCTTACTTATACTAAACAAAGTCATCAGATAAAGTCTATTGTCAATAAATATTGGTTCATTTTGGCTTCAGATCCGTCATTTCAAGATGTTTTTAAACATCCTCCAATGTTTACCTATAAGAGATCTCAAAACGTGTCAAACATGTTAGTTAGATCAGATGTCGTATATGATGACAAAAAAAGCATACATTCAAGGGTGTTTTCCATGCCGTAATTGCACATCATGTTCTTCTATTCTGAGATGCAAAAGCTTTACGTGCCCTGCTACACAAAGAGATTTTTATATAAAATCATGTATAACATGTTCAAGTAAGAATGTGATTTATCTACTCCAGTGCCCATGTCCACTGGGATATGTTGGAAAAACATCAAGACCACTAAGGGTTCGAGTTAGTGAACATAAATCAGCTATTCGCAGACACGATGTCACTTCCCCGATTGCCAGACATTTCACTGAATCTAATCATCGTATTGAACAACTCACTTGTATAGGTATCGAAATAGTAAAGAATTCTCGCCGTGGTGGTGACATTGATAATAAACTTTTGAGAAGAGAAGCTTTTTGGATGTTCAATTTAAAAACTATGTCTCCTGTAGGTTTAAATGAAGACTATGACCTTTCTTGTTTTCTATAATTTATTTATTTATTTATTTATTTATTTATTTTGGGTACAATGTTTATGAATGGCTTGCTGCCTGATGTGTTATTGTACCCCATTTATATTTGTTGTTGATGGAGCTATTGTCACAGACACGTCAGGTTCCAACCTCAACCAATCACAGCGCACACCATCTCCAGAGTACTGATCACCGCCACCTGCACTTCATCACCTCAGTCATCACCTCACTCATCAGCAGCACCATAAAGAGCACACACACACAGCACTCCATGTCCGGTCTCGTTCGCATATACTTTCTGTTATGCTTACCTCAAGGACTCCTCTTCGTATACTCACCTGTCTCCAGCGTGTCTCCTTCCCTCTGTGTGCCTCGTCTACTGTATGGGTGTGCTCCAGTCAGCTCCAAGTATCTCCAGCGATCTCCAAGCTCCAGCGTATATCTCCCTGCAACGAAAAGGACAGTAACTATTCCTCATATCACCTTCTGAACATCATCCGCATCCATTCTACTCACCTGTTTGATATCTCATGCTCTACTGTGGTCAATAAACTACCGATACCTGTTTACTCTTGCCATTTAATTGTGACCTATTATAGACTTAAACTGAAGTTTGAACTAATTATTTGATTGTTTTAATCATGATTGTAAACACCTGTGGATTTAGAGTATATTTTCTATATAATCATTGAGAGTGAATCAAATTGTTACACTGACGAAGGCGAAGAGCCGAAACGTTTGTTGACTTATCTCCTGTGAACTTCTATTAAAGTCTCTTTTAGAGTGCAGACCTTCTTTGTCTCCTTGAATAAAATATTCTAAAAATACCTTTAATTGCTCCCAGCCATGTTGCATAACTCATCATGCCTTTTTTGTGCTTGGCTCCTTAAAGGTGCTTTAAGCGATGTCACGCGTTTTTAGGCCAAAACATTTTTTGTCACATATAGCAAACATCTCCTCACTATCCGCTAACTGTCTGTCCCCTGAACACACTGTAAAAAACGCGGTCTCTGTAATCGCCACAAGCTCCAAAAACGCTTGTGGCCTCTGTTTTGTTTGACAACACTTCGAACGTCAACAGGAAGTTACTCCACCCAGGATCGCTTAGAGCACCTTTAATTGCTGCTTGAAGCTTTCCATGTATTCATGTAATTTAGCAGATTCATCAAAAACACAAAAAAATCATCAAATTCACTTAAGCAGTTCATCCTAAAGAGACAGTTTGAGAAGTGTAACGATACATAGTGCAGACATCTGGAGGGGTTTAAAGGGATTTATTTGGGAATAGTGGAGAAATTAACATGTAAAATGTCCCCTGCTTGGCATTTTCATTTTGATGGATTTTGTTTTCCATTGTCAAAATTTGTATTTGTATATTTTATTCTTAACAATTAAAGAAATCTGCCATCTGAGATGACCAACACTACACTTTTTAGACTTTTAATACATTTTAAAAGAACAACACTGAGTTCCATGTCATACTAAGTCATAATTATGAGAAAAAAGTCAAAATTATGATATAAAAAGGCATAATTATGACATTAAAAAGTAAAAATCTCATAATTATGATTTACCAAACTATGATTTTTTTCTTATGTGGTGGAAATGGGCTTCCATAGATATGACCTCAAAAAACAATGAAGAATATAGCTGCAAGCAGTGATGACGGGCCCAAGTCGGGTGGCGCTGCCAACCCGGTGGCTTCAGGGCAACTGTGCATGGCGGGCAATAGGCCTAATGGCTGCAGATTCCAATGTGTGTGCTAGTTTTCAAGAGTTTTTGAGCATGTTAAGGCCCCCAAAAAGCCCTGGATGGTTGAAAAAAAATCCTTAGAAAAACAATAGGGCCCTGCGCCTTAGTGGCTTTGGCCCTAAATATTCAAATGCAGTTTGAAACTTGAGGAAACTAAAGCCTTGTCAATTCTGAACTCATGTCTTGTTTTTACAGCACCAGCTGCCATGACTTCATCCACAGTAACTCAAACAGTTCAGTCTTCAAATATGCCTGCTGTTGGTGTGTATCAATGTCTTGTTTTATGAGACTCTCTGTTTCAGTATAAGACTATAAAATGAAAAGCAAAAGTTCAAAAGTTACAGTATAAGATTTCTCAAGTTTGAAGGATTTTTACAGCTTTCTGGGTCTGTATGTTTTCTCTTTCAGGTCCAATGGTAGTTTACAACCAGCAGCCCGTCATGTCCACCGTCATTCAGACTGTCCAGCCAGCACCTGCCCAGGGTGAGCAGAAAAGCTTCAGCTTTAGAAGGTTTCAGCATGCACATGATGCACCTGTATAGAACACTATAATGGAGGTTTATGATCATATTATATGTATTTTCATCAATTTCTGCATATGTAGTCACAGTAGTTATTCCACCACGTCTGACTGAAGTCCCTGGGCAGATAAAATGTCCTTACTGCCAGCAGCAGATCGTCACAGAGACGACATACATCAATGGGATGATGGTGTGGGTCATCTGTGGAAGTCTTGGCATTTTAGGGTAAGGAACCGCAATCACCGAATTCTTACATATAGACTTTTGACTTTTATTTTTTTTTTAAATCTTATTCAGAAATATATTGAAACCTGTATATCATGTATTTAAATATATTTGTATTTACACATTTATAATGATGAAGTTGAAATTTAGTGCATTTAAAATATTAAATTAATATTAAATTAATTTTAAATTTAAATAAAATATAATATAACAGTAAGTTATACTACAATTATGATCAAGTCCTTTGTATGTACTGTATGTTAGTCACATTAAAATAAGTGTACATCTTTAAAGCATGATAAAAGATTATTAAATCAATGATTTAATATGCACTTTGAAATAAAAATTTTATTTGACATTATTCAATTAAAGGGATAGTTCAAACAAAAATGAAATTTCTATCATTTATTCCCCCTTCAATCTCTATAAATTTCTTTCTTCTGCAGAACACAAAAGAAGATATTTTGCAGAATGTTGGTAACCAAACAGTAAATAATTACCGAATTTTCATTTTTGGGTATACCATCCCTTTAAAGTGTACTTAAAGAGAGTACACCTTCATGACTGTTTCACACTTAAGTATGCTTTTAAAAAGTGCATTTAAAGGGTTAGTTCATCCAAAAATGAAATTTCTGTCATTTATTACTCACACTCATGTTGTTCCAAACCCTCAAGACCTTTGTTCATCTTCGGAACACAAATTAAGATATTTTTGACGAAATCTGAGAGGTATTTTTTCTCCCATTGTCATGTGCCATGGTGGATAAACACTCACGATGAGGAGGAATGCAAAAAAGAAGACTTTGATGATCCAGGAAACAGGAGAAACACCATCAACACAAACGTATTACATAGACGCATCACGCAAACGAGAAACGACCAAGACTGAGGGAGAACACAGGGAATAAATGCAAGGCAAACAGAGGGGCAAATGAGGCTGGGACCAATGAACTAAAATGAGGGTAACTAAGGGAACAAACAAGTGGCTGAGAACAAAGGAACATGTGACACAGAAAACAAACACAGAACCCTGACATTACTCCCCCCTCCTGGAAGGCGCGAGCACGCACCTAAAAAAGGTGGGCACCCTGGAGGCCGTGGGGAGAAGCAGACTAGCAAGGATGCCTCCAGGGTGGCCCCAGCCATGCAGGTGTCCAGGGCAGCGCCAGTAATTCAGGGGGCCATGGTGGATCAGGCCCTTCGGGAGGCCATGGTGGATCAGGCTCCGTGGCCTTGACCATAGGCCCGGCCACGCTGATCGGAGCCATAGGCTCTGGAGTTGCGTCCATCTTGCAACGAGGCTCTGGAGTGGCGGCCATCTCATGACAAGGCTCTGGAGTGGCAGCCATCTTGCGACGAGGCTCTGGAATTGTGGCCATCTTGCGACAAGGCTCTGGAGTGGCGGCCATCTTGTGACGAGGCTCTGGAGTGGCGGCCATCTTGCGATGAGGCTCTGGAGTTGAAGCCATCTTGCGACGAGGCTCTGGAGTGGCGGCCATCTCATGACGAGGCTCTGGAGTGGCAGCCATCTCATGACGAGGCTCTGGAGTGGCAGCCATCTCATGACGAGGCTCTGGAGTGGCAGCCATCTCATGACGAGGCTCTGGAGTGGCGGCCATCTTGCGACAAGGCTCTGGAGTGGCGGCCATCTCGTGACGAGGCTCTGGAGTGGCGGCCATCTTGCGATGAGGCTCTGGAGTTGAAGCCATCTTGCGACGAGGCTCTGGAGTGGCGGCCATCTCATGACGAGGCTCTGGAGTGGCAGCCATCTCATGACGAGGCTCTGGAGTGGCGGCCATCTTGCGACAAGGCTCTGGAGTGGCGGCCATCTCGTGACGAGGCTCTGGAGTGGCGGCCATCTTGCGATGAGGCTCTGGAGTTGAAGCCATCTTGCGACGAGGCTCTGGAGTGGCGGCCATCTCATGACGAGGCTCTGGAGTTGCGGCCATCTTGCGACAAGGCTCTGGAGTGGCGGCCATCTCATGACGAGGCTCTGGAGTTGCAGCCATCTCGTGACGAGGCTCTGGAGTTGCGGCCATCTTGCGACAAGGCTCTGGAGTGGCGGCCATCTCATGACGAGGCTCTGGAGTTGCAGCCATCTCGTGACGAGGCTCTGGAGTTGCGGCCATCTTGCGACGAGGCTCTGGAGTGGTGGCCATCTCATGACAAGGCTCTGGAGTGGCAGCCATCTTGCGATGAGGCTCTGGAGTTGCGGCCATCTCGTGACGAGGCTCTGGAGTGGCGGCCATCTCGTTACGAGGCTCTGGAGTGGCAGCCATCTCGCGACGAGGCTCTGGAGTGGCGGCCATCTCGTGACGAGGCTCTGGAGTGGCAGCCATCTCGCGACGAGGCTCTGGAGTGGCGGCCATTTCGTGACGAGGCTCTGGAGTTGCAGCCATCTCGTGACGAGGCTCTGGAGTTGCGGCCATCTTGCGACAAGGCTCTGGAGTGGCGGCCATCTCATGACGAGGCTCTGGAGTTGCGGCCATCTCGCGACGAGGCTCTGGAGTGGCGGCCATCTTGCGACGAGGCTCTGGAGTTGCGGCCATCTCGTGACAAGGCTCTGGAGTGGCGGACATCTTGCGATGAGGCTCTGGAGTTGCGGCCATATTGCGACGAGGCTCTGGAGTTGCGGCCATCTCGAGACGAGGCTCTGGAGTGGGGCCATCTTGCGACGAGGTTCTGGAGTGGCGGCCATTTCGTGACGAGGCTCTGGAGTTGCGGCCATCTCGTGACGATGATCTGGAGTGGCAGAGTAGAGGGGGGGTCGGGGGTGATGGGGGGTGTTGTTTTATTTAAAGAGCTATTTGAGCAGTCAATGAAGAAACATAAAGTACCTGATACATAAAGCTTTGAAAATAAAATCATATTCTGGAGGTTTTTAATTGCTGGGGTCAAACTGATCCCACTGGCAAACTGGCGTTGCTGGATTTTGAGGGTAATACAAGGGTTATCATGCGTTCAGCGATGTACTTACACCTGAGAATGCTTTTATGATGCGAGATTAATATAAACAGCCCACTGCAAACACCCTTGTGATTCGCTTCAACCTTTTCGAATTATATGAATGATTATTTTGGAGAAGGTTCAAGAGGTGTGTGTAAGGAATTAGAAGCGAGCAGAGTATTGGTGTTTGTAAAGCATGCAGTGCCATCTGCTGTTAAAAACTACGCTCAGAATAGAGAGAGTGGTCAGCTACAAGTTTCTCAGAGTCCACATCTGTGAAGAACTTAAGTGGACGGAAAACACAACAAAACTGGTAAAGAAGGCCAACCAGAGAATGTACTTCCTTAGGAGACTGAGGAAGTTTAGCATGTCACCTCACATACTTCATAATTTCTATAGATGTACTGTGGAGAGTGTACTCACTTGCTGTATTGCTGTGTGGTTTGGTAACAGCACAGCACATGAAAGAAGGGCTCTACAAAGGGTGATAAAGATGGCACAGAAAATCACAGGGACAGAACTCCCCTCTCTGCAGGATATTTATGATAAAAGGATTTACAGATGGGCAAGCAATATTATTAGCGACCCCACTCATCCCACTCATAATTTCTTTACCTTCAAGAAGTCCGGCAAGAGGTACCGGAGCATTGCGGCCAGAACATCCAGGCTACGGAACAGCCTATATCCTCAGGCTATCAGACTAATAAATAGTAGTCACCCACTGTCGCTCCCACCTGGATCATCAGCATAGACTAGCCCCTGCTTGAATGCACTTTACACTTCATTTGTGGGACTTTTAATGCATACTTAATATCACATTAGAATGTTAAGGTTGGACTTTTTTTAGCACTGCACTTTACCTAGACTTTTGGTACTTTAATATTGCTGCAACTGTATTGTTGACATGCTGCATCTTTGTGAAGAACTTCTTATACTTTTTTTATAAATACTTGCCATTGTTTATTTATTTATTTTTATTCTTATTCTTATGGTATATTCTTATACATTGTATTGCCTTGTCTTTATATTCTTGCATTTTCTTTTATTTAAATGTTTTTATTGTTTGTTCCCCTTTTACCCTGTCTTCTCGTGAGGAGGAACAAAATAAGAATTTCATTGTACCTGGTACATATGACAATAAATATCTTGAACTTGAACTTGAGAATCATTTCTCTTCCCTGTCAGTCTCCTACGCAGTTGATGCAGTGAACGCAAAACAGATCTTCCAGGTTTGACGTTCAAACACCGACTCATTATTGGCTAGCTCCTGCATCAGCATCACACACATGCGTCGTGCTGCTCACGTGAACAGCGTCGGCCAATACTTAGCCGGAGTTTGGGCGTAAACACAGAAGCTCTGTACTGCTTTCATATTAATTTTGCACTTTGGTTTATTTTTGTGGATATTTAGTTGCTTATTGTATTGATGAACTACTAACAATGTAACCATGTAATATAATTTTTTTGTTTTTCCTGTCCAGGATCTGGCCGTGTTGTTTGATTCCCTTCTGTGTGAAAGCCTGCAAGGACGTAGAGCATTGCTGTCCAAGCTGCAAAAGCCTCGTCTATGTGTACAGACGCATGTAGCTTGTTCTTAAGCGAAGAAAATCTGTATGACCAAAAGACAAACTTTACTGTCAGCATCTTTTGGACATTATTGGACTTCCTAATTCAAAGAAAAATAACACCATGATGTGGATTTCTCTTTCCTTCTTTATGCAAAGATATATAGATACTGATGCAGATAGATAGATAGATAGATAGATAGATAGATAGATAGATAGATAGATAGATATAATAGAGAGCCTATAGAGAGTTAATGATTAGGCTAATTAAATCATAGAAATGTACACTTAAACTGAATTAATTACTGAAAAAAATATCAAAACTATTGAACTAAAAATATTAATATTTTATTTGTTTACCTGCATGTAAATGTGACCATTATCTGACATCAGAGAACTGTGAACATGCAAACATGTTGTTAAATAATGAATAATGAACAAATAAATGTACTCGTTTACTAACGTAACCTTGGTTCCCTGAGGCCTTGTTTCCACCTGTCTACTAAGCAAAGTTATGTCCAGAAGATGTCTTTTTTTAATGTCTTTGTCACAAAAGTCGTATGTTGAAAAGATGTCCACTACACTTTTAGAAAGGATGTGTTAAATTCTTACACATCAGTGTGTGTTTAGGGACAACGCTTGTTGTGTTAATTCTGACACATTCATTGAGTCAATGATTTTAGCACAGTGAATGTGTCAGGAAGGTTAACCAGAGGTGTAGTCAAGACCAGACCCTCCAAGACCGAGATCATTCAAGAGGGAAGTTAATGAGATAATTAAGTCATTAATCCAGCAATGGTGATGAACACCTGCTGTTAACAAGCAGAATCATTGAAGGAAAGAGGAAAACAACAACAAATAAAACACCTGTGCTACTTCTGAACATGAAGATCAAAATTGCAATGGTCTCTTTGTCAAATCCAGTCAAAAAACATCACTTACACATCAGTGCTTGTGTTTTGGGACAACACTTCTGTTAATTTTGACACATTCACTGTGTCAAACACAGACATTCAGAATGTGTCAAAAAACATTTGTTAAAAAAGACTCAAAATGTGTTAAATTCTTACACATCAGTGTGTGAGTTTAGGGACAACACTTTTGTTGTGTTCATTTTGACACATTCACTGAGTCAATGATTTTAACACAGTAAATGTGTCAGGAAGGTGATCTGCTGTTAACAAGCAGAATCAAAAGAGAAAATTACTATTTTTAACCATCATTTTTAATATTAGATTTTTTTGGGGCTGTTGTAATTGAGTTATAACATCCAGATAAACAAAGAGAAAAGATGATCAGGTGTTGGTTATGTTTTCACATAATCATTATTTGACCTGAATCACTGAACTCATTTAGAGCCCAATCTCTGAATTAGATTTACATTACTGATTATAGCAGCGCTGTGATTAAAAAAAAAAATAATAATAATAATCATCATTTTTTTTTATTACTTTAGGCACACACAGAAGTCAAGAATCAGCCTGTGAATCTCAACGACGGTGACAAGCAACATATTATGATAAACAGATCAACTCTGAACATTAAAAAACAAGCTACTAAAAAGTCACATGAACAGAAAAAAATAAAATAGTGAGAATAAAGGAAATCAATTAATTAAGACAATTAATCTCATAATTTATTCATGCAGCAATGCATGATGGGAGCCATGGATGAATTTTGATTGGTGGCTCCCACAATGCACTGCAACATGCTTTATTATTTTCACCCCTGTTGAGATTCACAGGCTGATTCTTGATGTCTGTGTCTCTAAATGAAAAGGATTTTTTTTTCTATCAAAGAAATCCTTTGGATTTCTATTTCTCTTTAAAACTTCTAATTCATGACCAGTGTTTTGTTTTGCTCCATCCTCTGAGCTGTATGGATTACATTTATAATGGATGGATGCATTTTTGGGGGGCTTCAAAACAGGTTCACTACCATTATAAAGCCTGGAAGAGCCAGGATACTTTCAAATATATCTCTGATTGTGTTAATCTGAAAGAAGATTGTCATATACACCTAGGATGGCTTAAAGCATTCGACTGTACCACCCGTGGTACAAATACCATTGAAAAGAGACCTTAGGAATGCTAAATTATGGGATGATTTTTGGGTGAACTACTGAAAATTAATTCAGTTAAATTTCGGTCCATCAGTGTCCAAACACTGTTTTGTATTAACAATTCACAACTTTGAGTTAAACATGCTTGAGAAATTTAAGGCAATCACTAGAAGTTGAAAGAAGCTGAATGTATTGTAATAAAAGCTCTTTTTTAAAGCATTAGTGTGTTTCCTTGCCTAAACATTAGATGGCATACTAACTTCTAACCAGCAACATTACCTGTCCTCACTGCCTGGAGGAATATATCAGTGGTTGCTCAACCCTCGCTATTATTGTACTTCACTTACAAAAAAATTATTATACTCTATTTTAAAGAAATGTCATTATCCCAGATCAGGTCACACGATGTTCCTGTAGAACAGCAGAATAAAACACCAAACCCACAAAGACATATACGCTGTTGTCCCTGCATCTATTAGTAATGTATCAAGTTTCATTCTCAAGCCTTCCTGTCCAATTACATGAGTGTTTATTTGTTACTATAAGAACACACACAAACCTCTAAACAAACATCATGCTCATTATAGGGCTGAAACTGAACCTCTTTCATTTCTGAATTTAACACAAACATGGGGTTAATCTGTATTATGTATGCCCACACTTCTCTTGTTAATGTGTGTATACCAATTATTTAAGAGAACATGAAGGTCAACAAGCCCAAGACCGAGCAAAAATGGATAAGCTGAAAGTTATAAGCATACACGGCAAAATCCTGAGTGTTAAATAAACACCCCTCAGTGTCCACACTACAGGGTGTTAAAAGTAACACTGAAGCAGTGTTGAAGGTAATGAGATAATTAAGTGATTAATTAAGTGATGATTGACCATTATTTAAGATTCCTGATGATAATAAGTAGAATCATTTAAGGAAAGAGAAAAAAGAAGAACAGAACAAAGAGACACACAACAACTACAACTGACTTCCAGCCATTAAACATTATTACACTTATTATTAACCAGTTTGACTTTATTTCTGTCATACATCAACAAAAGTTCTTATTGAGAATTAACAGAGGTTTAGATGTTAATGTTTTATGGAATATTTCATTTCAAGTCACCACGATTGTGATCAGTGTTTGTCTTTCTTGGGCTCTTGACCTTTTACTTTTTTTTAATATTAGTTTTTCTTTGGCTGCTCCAACTTTGTGTTTGTAAAGCACACTTGTTATGGTCAGAGAAACTACGACCTGGTCACAATATGCTTTGATGATGATATAATCATCATGTAATGTCCTGATTCACTGATGTCATTCAGAGTCTAAATCTCTGATTATATGCTTGATGTGTAACTTTGGTATTGGTGATTGAACCACTGATTCAAAACAAAAGATTCGTAAAGCTTCGAAGCTTCACGAAGCAGTGTTTTGAAATCACCCATCACTAGATAATGTGGAATGAAGTCGCTATTTCGTTATTTTTGGCACACAAAATGTATTCTTGTCACTTTATAATATTAAAATATGTTTTTAGTAGCTTTCTGGAAATAGGCAGTGTTATTGCTGGCGATGCAGGCCTCACTGAGCCATCGGATTTTATAAAAATATCTTAATTTGTGAAAATGAACGAAGGTCTCATGGGTGTGGAATGACATGAGGAAGAGTAATTAATGACAGAATTTTCATTTTTGGGTGAACTAACCCTTTAACCAGGGAAAACTAGGCCGAACAAATTTGTGCAGGCCAGAACCCCCCCTAAAGGACCATAGGAGTCCCTACAATTGGATTTCATTGGTCCGCTACCCAGTGCCAAGCGGGGGTATTGCTATTGCCTCGTGATAATTGACAAATTCTCAAAATGGGTTGAAACAATTCCCACTCGCAATAACACCGCAAATACAGTGGCACGTGTGATGGTGAACCAAATCATCCCTCTTTGGGGAGCACCAATTCAAATTGAATCTGATCAGGGGACTCACTTTACTCACTTTACTGGACAAGTCATGAGAAACGTGCAAAATGCTGAATATCAAGCAAAAAAATTCCATACAGACCACAAATTTCTGGAATGGATGAATGTGCAAATCGTACCATCAAAGAAAATATCTCTAAGCAGATAGCCCAACACCAAAACAAATGGATTGATGCCTTGCCCACTGCTCTGACTGTGCTGCGAGCAACCCCATCAAAAGCTACAGGCATTAGTCCATATGAGCTTATGACTGGAAGGGTGATGAAGTTACCCATTGATCCAGAATATTCCCCAGCAGACCTGGGGCCTCTCATGCTCGCAACGCAGCAGACTGTGTTGGTGCAGTTGCAAGAAAGATTGAAGGTGTTGCATGCTCAGGCTGATCTGAAACGGCAACAGTCAGACCTGACAAATGATGCACAATTAAACCCAATCTCTGAAACAAAATTTTCAGAAGGAGACATTGTGATGGTATGCGTCTTTGTAAAACAAAACGCAATTTCCCCTAGATGGCACTATGAAATTAAAGCTGTTTGCAACAGCTGTGTCGTGGCCATCAGAAGAAAATTAAGACGGTACCACATGTCCCAGTGTAAACTGTTCAAAGGTTCATTAAATTAATTATGATCTTTCTTTTCCACAGGACAGTCACTGCAGTTCCATGGAGGCCATAATTTTATCACTAGCTTCTTAATTGTTAAAAAGATTAAGGCAATTATCAAAGTTAAAATGTTGATAAAATGTTGTTTTATTTTCCAATAAAAGATGATACATTTTTACATTATATGTTACATTTAATTATCCCTTAGCAGATTTTAACTCATTTAAATATATTTGTATTTACACATTTTTAATGAAGTTGCAATTTAGCACACTTAAAATATATTAATGTTTATAGTACCTTTATGGATCTTGAGAGAGGAAGTGTCATTGCTGTCTATGCAGGCCTCACTGAGCCATCGGATTTCATCAAAAATATCTTAATTTGTGCGAAAATGAATGAAGTCTTATGGGTGTAGAACGACATGAGGGTGAGTAATAAATTACATTATTTTTGGGTGAACTAACCCTTTAAATATGTGCTGTATGTTAGTCAACACATCAAGTGTACTTCTTTAAAACATAAAACATAGTTCTTAAAACATAGCTTGCTATAATGACTGTTTGCTATTTTTTAATAAACAGTAGCCAATTAGAAACAGTAAATGGATGCCCTCTCTCACGTTACAATGATGCGCTCTAAACATTGTCATCAAAATACTGCTATAAAAAAAACTGCCTCAAATGCGTTGAGCCTGCCTATATTGCCTATGCTGATAATATATTGGCTCTTTCGGCAGTGGACAGGGGTCAGCATGGGCATCCTGACTGGTCTGCAGCTATGCAGCCCCATACACAACAAACTGAAATACTGTGTATTCTGACACCTTTCTATCAGAACCAGCATTAACTTCTTGAGCAATCTGAGCTACAGTAGCTCGTCTGTTGGATTGGACAACACGGGCCAGCCTTCACTCCCCACGTGCATCAATGTCCGTCCATGACCTTGTCAACAGTTCACCACTGTTCCTTCCTTTGACCACTTTTGATAGATACTGACCACTGCAGACCGGGAACACCCCACAAGAGCTGCAGTTTTGGAGATGCTCTGACCCAGTCGTCTAGCCATCACAATTTGGCCCTTGTCAAACTCACTCAAATCCTTACGCTTGCCCATTTTTCCTGCTTCTAACACATCAACTTTGAGGACAAAATGTTCACTTCCTGCCTAATATATCCCACCCACTAACAGGTGCCGTGATGAAGAGATGATCAGTGTTATTCACTTCACCTGTCAGTGCTCATAATGTTATGCCTGATTGGTGTACAACACACAAGTGAAGCCTGAAGATACATGATAATTTAATAACAAAAATGAGGCACTAGGATGCTATCTAGTGGCTAATAAGTGAAACAACAACAAATGAAACTTCCCTATACACAACCTCAATTTAAAAAAGTTAATTTCATCTATTTTTATATAAATATTCAATACTGGGTGGACCAAAGACAAATGTAAAGACTATTCTTAAATTGGTGTCCATTTGGTGGATACAGCCTTGCAATGCACCCAGAGAAAAATATTCATGGGGAAATTAAAGTGTTAGTTCACCCAATAGACTGGGTGAATACTGGGTGTATTGCAAGTCTATAGACTGGGTGACTACTGTAACTAATGTCCCTCCATTGACAGTCTATGCAACTACCATTTTGATGCTTCAAAAAGATCAAACAGAGATTGTAATCCATATGAACTGAGTGGTAAAGTCTGAAGAAACATGATTGCTTTTTATGATGAATTTAGGCCTTTGTTCACATATAAACACATATTAACATCGATCAGCGATCATAAACAGAAGGTCAGCTGAACTTGCTTGATGCGCGAGAACAAACCTCATTGGCATTGGTTCTTGCAGAAGCTCAAATGTACTGCGTAACACAAGAATGAACCTCGCTGGTTCTTGCAGAAGCTAAAACGTGCTGCGTAACACGAGAATGACCCTCATTGGTTCTTGCAGAAGCTCAAACATGCTGCGTAACACATGAGAATGAACCTCATTGGTTCTTGCAAAAGCTCAAACATGCTGCGTAACACATGAGAATGACCCTCATTGGTTCTTGCAGAAGCTCAAATGTACTGCGTAACACAAGAATGAACCTCGCTGGTTCTTGCAGAAGCTAAAACGTGCTGCGTAACACATGAGAATGAACCTCATTGGTTCTTGCAAAAGCTCAAACATGCTGCGTAACACATGAGAATGAACCTCATTGGTTCTTGCAAAAGCTCAAACATGCTGCATAACACATGAGAATGAACCTCATTGGTTCTTGCAGAAGCTCAAACGTGCTGCGTAACACATGAGAATGAACCTCATTGGTTCTTGCAGAAGCTCAAACGTGCTGCATAACACATGAGAATGAACCTCATTGGTTCTTGCAGAAGCTCAAACGTGCTGCATAACACACGAGAATGAACCTCATTGGTTCTCACACGTGAAGCAATGAAATGTCTTAAATTTCAATAAAAATATCTTCATTGTTCTGAAGATGAATGAAAGTCTTATGGGTTTGGAATGACATGAGGGTGAGTAAATGATGGCAGTATTTTCATTTTTGCGTGAACTAACCCATTAATAAAATGGTTGTAACATATATGCTCTGTTTCTGTTTAGTTTCTGTGTTCCCATTTTCCTTAGTTACTGTTTTTAGTTTCTGTTATCCCCGATTACTAAACATGTATTTAAGCCTTGAGTTTTCCTTAGTTCATTGTCTGGTATTGTAAACGTCTTTGTTAAATGTGGTTGTTTATTCAGTGTCTCCAACGATCTCCTGAGCTTTCTGTTTTGGATTTCTGTCATGACAACTCTCGGAGTGTTTGGCATGGTAATGGATATGACAATGTAGATATTTTTGGTCTTGGCGGAATAGATCTGCTACGCTGCTGCTGCTTAATTGCTGCTGCTGCTGTTGATTATTGCTGCTGCTGCTGCTGCTGCAGAGCAAGTACGGGACTTGCTACTGCCAATACATACACGACCCGCTGCTGTGAGCAAGTAAGACATGCTGGTGCTGTACAATATAGCGTACATGAATAACCGTAGCAGACCTATACAGGTGGAGCTGGGGAAGGTGGAGGGTTTCTAAAGCACGCTGCGCTACTTAGCAATGCTAATGTATTTAAAGATTAAGCATGCAGCTCATTGGCTACTAATACAGCAGGAACCAATCATCTGTGACCTATAGATATTGATGTGATAATTAGCAGGTGTGTTAAAGGACCTATTAGCCTGCGCCATCTAGAGTTTCATGCCAGAACTTTGTATTTATTAAAAACTGTTTTGTTTTCTATTCCATTTGCAGTGCGCTTTACCACAGCCACAGCACTGTTACAATGGAAAACCAGTAACATTTATTTTTTACCTTTAGTCTCATATTATTATAGCTAGTTATCAAAAATAACTAGCATGTGTGCATAAGAGTGCTCTGATTCAACAGTGTTCATTCAGCGCCTCAGGGCTTCGTCCTCTTACTGTGATTCTACACTCCATTTTCCACTGTGCAGGAGAATGACGGCACTAAAACTTGACTTGACCTGACATGAGAGTTTCATTGGAGTTACTGAGACAGTACGAAATAATTGTTTTTGCAAACATTATGGGGATGCTACTGTAGAATAGTCACAGAATCAGCGCCATTAAAAAAAGTTTCTTCATACTCACCTTAGTTCCTTACCTGTTTGGACTCCTGTTGTCTTCTCCATTCAGCCTTCATCATCTGTCGTCTTCTGTAAAGCCTCAAGCCATTCCTGCACCTGCAACGACAGAGAGACAATTACTATCAGAGCTAAGTCTGCTTAACTTGCCATTGAATGAACACTCACCCATTTCTCCTGCTTGCTGTCCGCATCCTGCAAATAAATATCTGTATTAAGTTACCTGTGTTGTCTCCTTCTGTATGTTGACAGGAATGTTCTCTGAACATTTAAAAAACATGATGTGTAAATGTGTTGTGCTAACGTTCTGAGAAGAGATAACACTGAAGATTCTATTAACGTTACTGAAAGAATGTTTGTTAAACATTTCGAGAGAAATAGTGAAATTGCGATGCGTTTGTGTAAGAAAAATATCCATATTTAACAAGTTATAAGGTAAAATATCTAGCTTCCGCCAGACAACCTTCCGTATTCAACTTACGGAAAAAGCGTAACACCTCTTGCAGTTCAAAATGCTTAAACTATGTCCTACGCCTTCCCTATTCAACTTACAAAAAAAGCTTTTTTTGTAAGCTGAAGGCAGTCTGGTGTAATGGAGGCCAGATAGAAAGAGCTGTGCACGTAAACCTCACTCCTCTGATCTCGAGAGACATTCTAGTGAATGACATTAGAGACTGCAGTCGTTA